>NW_019726261.1:179962-229392 GCF_002891405.2 Cryptotermes secundus
TGTTTCGGCCTCTAACGGCCATCATCAGGTGTATACTCTTACGTTGCTGCCACACTGAACCCAGTCTAAAATTTAACATTTAAAAAACACATTGTTATTTTCTTCGTTATTATCAACATCTACCTCGTTGATATCTGTCTGGTGTGTAGATTAGATTGCACACGTCAATTTTGATTTTCCTGTACTAGCACTATAAAATCTTCAGTTATAATTTTCAAATCCTTTAAAATTTTCTCTAAATTTAAAATTTTTAGGGTTACTCGCCCCATGTCTAAAGTGCTGCAGCGGCTAGTTCTTGTTTCCACACTGTACAGGTGTTATTCTGTGTAGTCTTCCTGTGTGCGTGCCGCTGCTTGTCTTTACTACGTGTGCTCCACACGTAGTAAAGTGTAGTGTGTGTATAATATACAAAGCGCACATAAACGTGGAATACTGGAACTCCGTTAAATCGATCAAATACATTTGTAAGTACGTGAATAAGGGCAGCGACATGGCAGTTTCTGGCGTGCAACCAGAAAGAAGTGATAGGACTGCTGTCATACATATCGATGAAATCGCACAGTATCAGGCTGGAAGATACACAAGTAGCAATGAAGCTGTATGGCGAATTCTTTCATTTCCATACATGAACGAAGTCCAGCTGCTGTTCACTTAGCAGTACAGGTAGAAAATGGACGCGTTTATTTCACAACTGCAAATGTGCAACAAATAGCCCTGAATCCATCGGCTACAACGTTAACTGCTTTATTCGCATTATGTCAAAATGACGCGTTTGCGAAAACACTGCTATATTTGGAAGTGCTTACGTATTACACATGGAATTAGAGTAGAAAATCATTTGAACGACGCAAACGAGGAGAGCGAGTCGACGGGCAAACTGGCATATTCAAAGAAACTACGATAGGCAGATTGTACACCGTGCATCCCAATCAAGATGAATGCTTCTTTCTTAGCATGCTGTTGGTAAATGTGCCCGGTGAAACGTCTTTCCAACAATTGAGAATTGTCAACGGCGTTACACATGCCACTTTCCGCAGTGCATGTCAAGCTCTGAATTTATTGGAGAACGACCGACACTGGGATGTATGCATTATGGACGCGTGCAACACGTCACATCCACATCAAATTCGTGCATTGTTTGCAATCATATTGACCGCCTGCTCTCCTTCATCTCCAACAGAGTTATGGGAGAAATACAAATCGCACATGTAATTTTTAGTTGAAATCGTTTAAAAAAAAAGGTTAAAATTACTTATGTTTAATCTAAATCACTCAAAATTTGGTTAAAATTCTTTACAGAATATTAAAATCATAAAGAAATTGTTTAGCATTCCATAAATTAAATTGAAATCATTTAAAATTTGGTTACAATTACTTAAGTTTTCATGAAATCCTTTAAAAGTAGGTTAAAATTTATTGAATTAATTTGAAATCGTTCATTAATTGGTTGGAATTCCTTATATTAACTTGAAATCGTGAAAAAATGAGTTAAAATTCCCTAAATTATCTTCAAATCAACAAAAAGTCTGTTAGAAAAAAATAGATAAATGTGAAATCGCCAAAAATATGGTTAAGGTTCCAAAAATTATCTTGAAATCAGTCACAAAATTGTTAAAATTACTTAAATTAACTTGATATCGTAACGAAATGGATAAATTCTTAAATTGCCTTGCAATGATAAAAAATTTGTTAAAATTCCTTTAATTAGCTTGAATTTGTTCAAATATTGGATAGAATTCTTTAAAATGTCTTGAAATCATTCACAAATTTGTTAATATTACTTAAATAAATGTGAAATGGCCAAAAAGTTTTGACAAATTTCCTTAAATTAATATGAAATCGTCCAAAACAACAAACGCGTTTCCCCGGAGATGAGAGGATAAGAGGTTCCGTTGCGTAACAACGAATGAAACCAAACACGTCTACGAGGTGTTCTGTGCTAGCATAACAGATGAAACTAACTCTTCGATAAGGTATTCCCTATCCCGTCCGAACGCTGGCTATATGTATAAGAGAGTGTAGCTCCGGCGACTGTTCAGTATCACGAGTGTCTCGAGTATCACGAGGTCACAAGTATCACAAGAGATTCCGAGTCAAAACACAGCAGAGATCCTGAGTTTGCACTCAGAGTTTTGGATTCGGCTCTGGCAGCGTTTTCCCGGTGACAGACAACAGAAGGCTCGTTGTATAGCATTCGCCGAGGTATAAATAGTCCAGCTTGGAAAAGACGCAGTCAGTCTTGGGGCAGATGCCGAGGGATATAGAAGAGAGTCTGGAAGTAACTGCCGAAGGAGTCAGTCTTGGAATAGCTGCCTCCGAATATAAACAGTTTCGATTTATTTTCATTTTGATTTAATTATTTCGTGTGACATTGCGTTGGAATTGGGCTCTGTCGTTTACCATAGCGTTTATTTCGTGAGCATTGTTTATTTTTCATTGTTTTCATTTCGTTTTCTTAACTGTTTCCCTTATTTTCCGGTGCATTTGGCGGTGGGATTGAGCTGTGTCGATTGATCTGCGTTCGAATTGAAATATTTCGTCAGTATTTTTATTTTTTTTTTGTTTCTTTGTTTTCCAGTTCGTGTTCTTTCCTTTTTTAATGTTTTGCAATTTCACATGTTTTTGTTATAACTTTCTTTCTTCTTTTTCCGTGCAATCGTTCTGCTTTAGTTCATCCAAATAATGCCTCGCAGAAGAACAAGCTTAGGTCGTCGTACTCGCGGAGCGGAAGCAATGCGTCGAGTAATTTCAAATCAAACTGGGGAAGAACGGGCAGACTGAGCCACAGCAAGGCGTGGCCGGGCACAGCTAGTAAAATAATAAAATATACATTCATAACCATGTTTGAACATAAGATATTGTGACGTGTTGTGCTATGGATGACGCCCCTCCCTCCCCGCCAGCCGTGACATGCCGAGCGGAGCCGAAGTGAGCCAAGTCCCAGCACACTGGTCGCTACGCAACGCGAGTAAACAGCGGCTGCTAGGCAAAGCGGGTAAACAGTGGTTGCGAGAGACGACGGCAATCACAGCGGTACCCATTACGTAACAGGAAAACACGGCACCAGACAACTGCGGTGCCTATTATGTGGCTGTTTTCTGTTGTCCTGAACGAGGCTAAATAAGGAACAGCGAAGACTATTCACAGTTAGTCCTCAAGTTCTCAAGGCAGCAGTTACGAGTTATGCATTAGCCAGCAAGGAGTCAGTTAACCAGTCAATAGCTGTCTATCTTTCATCGGAGTATTTGTGATACTGCCAATGGCAGTAATTGTCAGATTGTAAATTGTGATTGTAAGAGCGAGTGGAATAAATTCGCTACATCCAATAAGGCGTGAAGTTTGATTTGTTTCATTCTGGTCCGTCACACTAACAATTACAAATATAAATCACTCCATCCAATGTGACCTGTAAGTTTTTTACTACATGAAAACTTAACACCCTTACATGTTTCGGTCTCTGTGGACCATCTTCAGAGGGCAAACATCACTACAAATAGGAAACCACCATCACATAAATTGTTTAGACGTAAAGTACGTACACTTATATGCTACAATACATAGTACACAAAATTGAACATTTCACAAACAGCAGTTTCCTGGGAATGTAAAGTTTTTTATAAAATTGTATAAAATTTCTTGATGCTAATTAAAAAAAAAATTTGGATTGTCAATAATTAAAATTCGTAAACCATTCAGGCTCATGTTCGTCCTTCCATCGTCCCTCTTATATGGGGCAGATATTGTGCCACCATGCTGTGTTTGTGAAATGTTCAATTTTGTGTACTATGTATTGTAGCATATAAGTGTACGTACTTTACGTCTAAACAATTTATGTGATGGTGGTTTCCTATTTGTAGTGATGTTTGCCCTCTGAAGATGGTCCACAGAGACCGAAACATGTAAGGGTGTTAAGTTTTCATGTAGTAAAAAACTTACAGGTCACATTGGATGGAGTGATTTATATTTGTAGGCGTGAAGTTATTTGTCGCGTTATACACCCAACACGTGACAATATCTTTGAACATAAGATTATAAAATATACATTCCTAACCCATACAAGGATAAATGAAAACACTAAGAACCACTATAAATTAGTGCAGTCATATACAATACACTGATACAGTTATAGTGGATACATAAGCTGTGTAATTATATTATCCGTAGGAGAGACAATCAAGACAAAGTTTTCATTGAGAAGTTGATTTACAATATTCATCAATACTATAAAAAGCATGTTCAGTGAGATAGCTTTTTAAAAAAAATTTGAATTCTTTAATATTTTTGGATAGCAATTTAATGTTTTGAGGGTAAGTAGTTATAAATCTTGCTACCCGAGAACAGCACTCCTTTCTGAACTATTGATAGATTTGTAGAAGGTAAATATAAATGTGATTATAACGTGTATTGATATCATGAATATCAGTATCAGCTATAAAATAATTTCTGTTCTTAATGACAAAAAGAAGGTGAAAATGTACTGGGACTGAAGTGGCAATATTTGTAATTTTTTAATAATCCGCAGCATAAATCCAGTCTACCCAAACCAGATATAACTCTTATTATTCTTTTTTTTAATTTTGAAGATACTCTCATTATGAGGGGCATTACCCCAAAAGATAATACCATACGACACTAAAGAATGTACATAGGAGTAATAGGTCATCATCATTGATTCAAGTGACATAAACAGAAGTTCATGCATTTTGAAGTAAAGTGTTTTATTGCCAAAATCATGAGTTTCTGCACATTATTGTAACTGAACACAGAATAACAATATGAGTTAAATAACACTGACTACAGTAACTAAATCTGAGAGAAAGAAATAACAAAAAACTATAGCAAACAAATTAATTTAAGGTTAACTACTATCCACCTTACATGATATGGCAGTCCTTGGAAGGGACTCAAGTTCTGAACAGTCTCTAGTGGAATTTTATACTGTCAGGCGTATAGATTGGTTTGGATTGCTAATTGGATTTATTGAATTCTTACCAAATGTAAGTACAAGTAACTCTAGCATTATCATTATTTCACAGTTTTAACAGTTCACTACAGCACACATCTAGTCTTCTCAGTGGGAAAAGGGTTTCTTTGGTCAAATCAATTAGATTTATCTAATCTAGACTGGGAGGATGAAATTAACGCAATAATTATGAAATGCAAAACCTGATTAAAATCGTGAAGTGTGTGAAGCACATTTGGTGGAGAGCAGATCCCATAATATTAATGAGGCTATAAGGCACTTAAAAGGTTGAGGATGGAATATGGAACATTTTTATTTCACACACTTAAGAAGAAACAGTTACAGAAGCTAGAGAAGATATAATATAGGTAAAGTGCTGGGCTACCAGAGTAGCACCCCGACCAATATAATGGTAGCAGAAGTCAAAGGAATCCCAATATTTTGTAGGTTGAAACAGTTGGGAAGGCACTATGTGTCCTGTTATATATCAGACCATCACCCAATGGTCAAGTTGCTGGAAGAATTATCAGTCCTAGTCAATAATCCATGGAGAGGAGAACATTAAAAACCACCGATCAGCAAATATTACAGGGAGGTAACTCCTCTCAGACAGTTAATCCAATCAGGGAATTGTACCCTTGCCTTCAGCTACACATACAAAAGCCTCTTCTATGAGGCCAGGGTATCTTTTGATGAAGGAAGAAAATAAAGGAAGCAGAGGATCACAACAAGGAATTCAAAACACTTTTCCACAAAAGAATGAGAACCAATAAATGTTTTGCTATTGGCAGCTCAAAATTGAGAACAAACCATTCGTAGGATTCATATCGTTAGATATAAGTGATGTTGACAGATGGAAATTCAGGATAGCTATGGGCTAAGATAAAATCCACAATCACAGTGGAAGCACTAGCAATTTGTGAAACACTAGAAATTATATAAAAAAATAGATTCATAGCAAAATTTTGCGATTTCATTGGACTTGGGATGCATGCTAAAAGGAATCAGTAACAAACTGCTCATTACTAAGATGCTTAAAGAAAAAACAGAAAGACTGAAATCTTGGCAGGGAAAAAATCCCATTTTACTGGATCCTGGGGCACTATGGAGTTGAAGGTAACAAGACAGCTGACTCAGGGGCAAAGAAATCAATAAAACAAGGCAGAGATAATCAACTACTGTTGCCAGTGGCAGATCTTAAAGCCCAGTAGAAAAAGAAAGGCAAAAGGGATGTCTCAGTTTCTCCAAAACAAGAGAGGATAAAGCTACTTTGAAAGGTACTGGAAAAATCGCTCATCTCCACTCCAATTTTAAAGCAAGCCTAAGCAGACTTAACATTGTGTCCATGGCTGAATGCGAATGTGGTGCAGGCTGCAAATGGAGGGACATATCTTCTGGGACTGTAAGCTGTATGGGGACAAAGGGGCAACAATGACAGATATTCAAAAATCGTGGGGCGACTGCTGTGATAGAATAAGATGTTTATAAGGTTGTGCTACAGAGAGCTGGATGGGAATTGTCTAGGCCTTTTTTGAATATGTCTTTATTTTTTTCAAAATAAAAAAATCCCTACGAGAGTTGCACTTTACCAGCTAAGCATGTAGTTGACCAGTCGGTGACAATGGTGATGCGGTTGACGTCCAACAAAAAGGAATACTGTACATTTGTCCAAGCATTCAGAGCAGTCCAGAGGTTGTAGAGTGTTTAGTTTGGCTGATAACCTAAACTTAAAAAGTTTACACTTCACAGAAATAAGTCGGCTTATAGATTACTTTTGATGTGAATCTGCCATCTAGCAGGGAAAATGTTCACTGTCCCTGGCCCTTAAGATTTGGTTTCCTCGGGTAGCGGTACCATAATACAGCAGCCATAATATGATGGTGAATAGTGCTGTAAAGCAAGAGCCAAGGGCTGGTGTGTTGTGGCGGTGTGTCATGTAGAGCGTGTTATAATATCAAAGAAGAAATTTAAAAATGGATGATCTCGACTTGGCGTTATTAATATTTTTGGAAGATGAGCACTCATCAGAAGACGATATGGAACGTTTGGAGGCAAGTGACATTTTCAAAACGCGTGCTTTAGTGCGACGTCATCTGCACTGCAACGAAGACAAAGTCAGGGAATATTTTCGTTCAACACCAGTGTTGTTCGATTATGTACTGAATTACATAAAAGGTGACCTAACTTCAAAGCCATACAACATAAACAAAAACCCAATATCCCCGGAGCAAAACCTCTGTGTATTTTTAAGGCGAGTAATAAACAACTACATAATGTTTAGTTTTTCATACATTTATTGCACTTTTATTTTGTAAGTATATTTTGTTATTTCAAATCAAATTTGTCATATCATTTAGCAACAATATTGTATTTGCTAATTCTCTTTACTCATTTGATGTAAATGTGGGATTTTCAGTTGATGCAGGGGACATCAAATCTCCTAAAACGTCACTGTGACAGCTGCTAGTCGCTCATGATGTTGGGGCACTGTATTGTCTTTGGGTTGAAAAATGTTGTAATTCAGCATTACCAACCAACGTGGACTTTCCATCCTCAGTTGTGCTTGTTCATATCGAGGAAGGTTTTTCATAATTTTCGCCACAGACATGAAAAAATGGTCTTTTTCATCAAATTGATCTTAAGTAGCAGTTACGTTGTTGTATATGGTGACACCTGGTACAGATTGTTGTAAGGTATGGGGATACATAGAGTGTAATGAATTGTTTTATAAGGTAATTGATATATGTTATATGGTATTTTGTAATATGAGGAAAAGACTGTACCTTATGGATACATACACGTAGTATGATGAAACGATTGTACCAACAGGAAGTATCAAGAGATTAACT
Organism: Cryptotermes secundus; assembly: GCF_002891405.2. NCBI lineage: Eukaryota > Metazoa > Arthropoda > Insecta > Blattodea > Kalotermitidae > Cryptotermes > Cryptotermes secundus. The sequence continues at coordinate 187,775 of NW_019726261.1, forward strand.
TCAGGAAGGATCAAAAGATTAGAGCTTTGTCATTCACCTGTGCTGTCACAAGAAAGATGCTTGTTTTTTTACTAAGAACAAGACAGCTGTGGACCCTCCAAAAACTCACGAGAGTGATGCAATGAATGACGCTAGTCAGATTACTAAAGAAGGGTAACGCCCTAACTGGACCAGATATATATACCACACGGGGCGTAAGCAAAGACGCTTTTTGATATTGACGCTGCCTGAGATATTCATTAAGTGGAGCAGGAGCTGTTTGATACCAGGAGTCGGCCGCTGCCCTTGCTCAGGCAGACCACTGACTTTGTTACAAACAGGGTTTTCTCTATAACTGTGTACATTATCAATAAATGTATTAGTTAATTTCAAGTTGCAGTACTCTCACACCCCGCACTGACTCCCAAAGGAAACGCTCGCCCTGCCGACCTGCAATCTGTCCCATCACCGGGATACAATATTGGTGTCAGGCCTGTGTGGTAGCTGCATCCAGAGACTAAACCCAGTACGTCGCCAAGGGAGAAAGAGGTATACCAGGTGGGATATCATCTTTCAGAAGACGTCAAGTGAACGGGAAGAAAATTCCAGTGGTACTACAACAACTCATTGACTGAGTGTAGGCTCATTAACTGGGCAGTCGAAGAGATATTCAGCAGAAGGAAGAAATTAATTCTCATTCGAGTATACAGCCAGCCGACAGTGGCGAGAAGAATATTTAGAATTGAAGCCCTGGAAGTTGGACTGAAAATATAAAAGTGGAATAAGCGAACAACCTGTCTAAAAGTGGCGACCCTTCCATAAATAACCTAACTAATAAGAACTGAATTTTACAGCTGAAAAGAAAAGGCCAGCGGAGAATGAGGTAATGTCCCGATCCAGCGAACGAGAAAGTAGGTCAACAACCTCCAGCCGTTGAGTTATACTACAAAGGAACCCTAACAGCGAGATCTACACGCCAGCGCTACGGAAGACTGGCCACAAAATCCACCACCCCTACACGTCGTTGAGAAGGCGATAGAAACGGTAAGTCTTTGCTAAACGTTTATGAGTGCCAGGTCTAATAATGTGAATACGCAAGTTGTGGAAGCAGATAGTTCAGATAGCATGGCTGAAGAGTACATTAGTGTGAGCGAGGCGCTAAAACTAGTGCCGCCATTCAGTGGTAATAAAAGGGAGGTACTCATGTTCATCTCCAATGTGAATACCGCATTTGAAATTATAAGTCCCAACCACCAGGACAGATTATACAAATTTGTATTAACTAGAATCAGTGGGGAGCTGAGAACAGCAATAGCGCATCTACATTTAGAGAGCTGGGAGGAATTACAGGAATTTCTGAGGAATACCTACATAGAGAAATGGACACTAGATTTCCATGCGAATCAATTGTTCAAAGCTAGGCAAGGGAAATCTGATAGTATATCAGAATGGATACAGAAAATCCAAACGTTAGGTTCGAAATTCTGAGAGGCTGCGCTTACTGATTGCACAGACGACGACAGGGCAGGTATTTTAACCTTGTTGGATCGCTTGCGAAATATTTGCTTTATGCAAGGGTTATATTCCGATAGAATACAGACCACTGTCTGCAGCAGAAATCACGATGACTTCGACGAAATAGCAGAAACCACTCTGGAAGAGGAAAGTGCAATTATTTCTAAACTAGAAAGATATAGAGGGCAAGAAAGTGGCTCAGTTCAGTGCACTATTTGCAAAAAGGCAGGACATGTGAGTAGCAAGTGTTTTTCAAAAACAAAACGGGAAAATAGGGTAAGCCAATTTTCTGTCAAGAAGAACAGACATGAGAAATCATATGCTTTGCTTGTGGGGAAAAGGGTCACTTTGATAAAGAATGAAGAAATCAAGGAAGAAAAAGGTCAGGCCAAGAAGGCCAAAGATCAGAGACTGCGGGGAAACGGGGATGGACTGTCAGCTCATAGTCGGTAGGCAGTCAGTGCTATTCAGTAGGCTGTATCAGTGAAAATAGGAAAGAATACATAGAGTTAAGAGTTCCGGAAAAGTAAGACAGGAAAATTAAAGTTCTTACTGGACAGGGGGGCTGATATTTGCCTCATAAAGAGTACAAATTTGTTAGGGACTACTGAGTTTGATCCCCAACAAAATGTGAAAGTCAAAAGTATAGAGGGTTCTATTGTGGAAACACATGGTGTAGTGAATATATGTATCCACAAAGGTGAAGTAAATATTCTGTTCGACTTCCATTTGGTTAATAAACAGGTGGAACTCGCCTATGATGGAATTGTGGGTAGAGACTTTCTGCAACATACTAGAGCCAAAGTATGTTACGATAGTAACACAGTCACATTCAAAGCAGGGAGTGCGGAATGGACTAAGAGAATGATGGGTAATGAAATAGTTCAGGGAACTATAGCAAAGGAAAAGTTAACCCTAACCGGGAGATGTGAAGTAATAGTGAAGTTACCGGTAGAAAACGGTACAGACGGCCTGGAAGGAATTAAGGAAATAGTTCAGGGAACTATGGAAACGAGAAAGTTAACCCTACCTGTGAGATCAGAAGTGATAGTGAAGTTACCGGTAGAGTGCAGTACAGATGGCCAGGAAGGAATAAAAGATAAGTCAGAAATAGCTGACGGAGTTTATTTAGCTAGTTCGTTAACTAGGATAAGTGGTAACCATGTCGTGACCAGTGTGTTGAACACAAAAGAGGCAGAAGCGGTAATAGAAATGCCGATAGTAAAATTGGAAAAATACGATACAGGGGAATTTTAGGAAGGAAATCCCAATGAGTACATAGGATCCTTAGCCTCGATCCGAAAAGAAAAAACAAGGAACCGGATAGATGAGGTTCTGGAACGGTTACAGTTAGGTCACCTCAATCCAGAGAAGGATGTGACCAGAAAAGTTTGTAGGGACTATCATGACATATTTTATCTGCCAGGAGATAAACTAAGTTGCACTAATGCAATAAAGCATTCTATAAATGTGATTCCCGGCACGAGTCCCATAAATACAAAACCGTATAGGTTACCTGAAGCCCAGAAGGCTGAAATAGACAAACAAATAGACAAGCTACTCCGAGAGGGGGTGATTGAGGAGAGCAGTTCTCCATGGAATAGTCCTCTGTTAGTGGTACCCAAGAAAGATGATGCGAGTGGGGAAAAGAAATGGAGATTAGTAGTGGATTTTAGGAAGCTGAATGAAAAGACAGTGGGTGACGCATATCCACTGCCAGACATAACTGAGATACTAGATCAGCTAGGGAAGTCGAAATACTTTAGTTGCTTGGATATGGTAATGGGCTACCATCAGATTGAGCTGAGGGAGGATGATTAAGGATAAAACCGCTTTTAGCACCAAAAGTGGACATTGGGCATACAAAAGACTACCCTTTGGACTAAAGACAGCTCCTTCAACTTTTCAGAGAATGATTAACAATGTATTATGTGGCTTAACAGGTACCCGATGCTTTGTATTTCTAGGTGACATCGTGATTTATGCCAAGTCTCTATTATTATTATTATTATTATTATNTAACCGACGTTTCGGAGGAACGTATCGCCTCCATCTTCAGGGTAGAAAAAAAATATAAGAAATCTGCAAGCAAACTGCTTTTACCGGTTCTCACAGTCTCTTCGCTTGCAGATTTCTTATATTTTTTTCTACCCTGAAGATGGAGGCGATACGTTCCTCCGAAACGTCGGTTAAAACCACATATACACGGTGCCAAATCCCAGAAGACTGCTTTCGTCATAGTCACCGCCATGAAAGCCTCAAATCTTACATGAGGTTCTTTTACGCGCCGTAAAGCTACGACACAGGACCCACGGCTTAAAGTCCCTCCTGGAGGACTTGTTTCCTGAATTTTTCCACCCTTAGAAATTCCACGACTTCTGCCGGGTTGGAACCCGCGTACCTTGGGTCATGAGGTGGGAACGTCACCCCTAGACTACGGAGGCCCCCTTGCTAAGTCTCTTAAGTGAGCACGATGAAAAATTGAGAGACGTTTTTAGAAGGATTAGGAAATACAATTTGAAACTCCAGTCAGACAAGTGTGAGTTTCTTCGTACTGAAGTAAGTTATCTGGGTCATGTAATCACCGAAGAAGGTGTTGAGGTCATAGAAAATTTTCCACAACCCACTTCAACTAAGCAGTTGAAAAGTTTTCTGGGTATGGCCAGTTATTATCGGAAATTTATTTCCAATTTCAGTAAAATTGCCATGCCCTTATACAAGTTGCTAAAAAGGATGCCCATTTTGAGTGGTTAGACGAGCAAGAAAATGCTTTCCACAGGTTGAAACAGAAATTGATTTCGCAACCCATATTGCAACCCCACGTTATATAATAAAGAGTGGAAAACTGTAGTGTATGTCAACCTACGACAAACTGACAGTGAGACGGAGCAGCTAGGCCAGTATATCAGTTATATAAATAAATTATGCCAGGCTACTGAGGTTCAAAACTAGACAGACTGTAATCATTTTTCTTCATTGTCTAATGATAGACTTAAGNGTTGCTAAAAAGGATGCCCATTTTGAGTGGTTAGACGAGCAAGAAAATGCTTTCCACAGGTTGAAACAGAAATTGATTTCGCAACCCATATTGCAACCCCACGTTATATAATAAAGAGTGGAAAACTGTAGTGTATGTCAACCTACGACAAACTGACAGTGAGACGGAGCAGCTAGGCCAGTATATCAGTTATATACTTAAATTATGCCAGGCTACTGAGGTTCAAAACTAGACAGACTGTAATCATTTTTCTTCATTGTCTAATGATAGACTTAAGCAGGTAAAAGGGACTGAAAAACTGTTGCACAAATTAATTGGAAATTCGGACACATCCGCAAACGAAGGGGAGCTCTAAATTCTGTGGGATATTATTTGGAACCCTAGATTCGGATGACGCCAATTATTATAATGAGCAGATTAAGCATTCTGAAGAAGAAACCGAAGACATGACTAGCATCATGAAACAGCAACTCTCTATAATAAATGCATCGCTAGGAACAATGAATACTACTATCTCCGACATGGAATACAATGACCATGTAATTAAGGAGGGATTGTCTAGCTTAAAATCTTACATGGAGAAGTTCAGCGCAGAAATGGAAATGCAGTTAAACATACTGAGTGTAAAGGTCACAGTAGAGGGACACATCACTCGAGCTAATCGTGCTCTTGATGCCATGCAGAGGAATTTAGATTTGATGATAGAGCGTCCTAAACGCACAAAAGGGTATTTTGCAACCCCAAATCTACTTATGGAGAAATTACAAAAAAGTGCTTTAGTATTTCCAAAAGATACTGTGGGAGCATCCCCACAGCGTCTAGCAGACAACCTTCGCCCCATGCAGAAAGTGCCAAACAGGCAGCTGTGACCAAAGGGACACGGAATTTATACCATTTCCAACTGCTATGACTTATATAGCAGCTACATATATTTATAAACTTCACCGTGGCCCCGCCTTTCGTGCACGGCCCAATGGATGCGCGCCGTGACAACTGCAACTTTAGCTCCGCCTCCCGACTGGCAGTATTTAAGACCGGGAACCAATGGTGCAATCAGTTCAACTCGAAACGGCAACGCAGTCAGAGGCATCAACTCCACTTCTGCTACCGGGCAACTGACATAGCTGCCGCGAGCCTTCATCGAACGCATCTCCCGCAACCCAGCAACCGGCCGAGCCAGTCGATCCTACCGGCACGCTCAGCACTGCATCACCGCCCAGACAGGCCAGCCAACGCTTGAATATTATACGTGTATTCTGTGTTCTGTATATTGACTTTAAACGATTCAATATATACAATTGTACAGTTTCGTGTGGTTTGTCTATTGGAGTATTGACGACAATCCCACATTGGTGACCCCGATAAAGTATGGAGACCGTTGACAGCACAACAACCGAGGCCCCGAGTGACTGTGCGGCTCCCGCCGTTCTGGGCCGAGCAGCCTGCCGTATGGTTCGCCCAGGCTGAGGCACAGATTTCATTGGCCAACATCAGAGACGAACAAACGAAATTTTATTACACAATCTCACAGCTGCACCAACGTTATGCGGCAAGCGTTGCGGACATCATCACTGCGCCACCCAAACATAACCCCTACGCCACGCTCAGGGCCGAGCTCGTGGGGTGACTGACCCCCTCGAAGGAGCAACTCATCACGGTCGAGGAGATGAGCGACCGTAAACCTTTGCAGTTCTTGAGGCATCTCAGAACCCTCGCCCCTGACATGCCCGAGTACACCCTGCGCACCATCTGGTCCAGTCGGCTGCCTCCACACATAAGGACCATATTCACTGGCCAAAATGATTGCAGTTTGGAAGCCGCTGCCCAGACCGCATCACTGAGGCCGCACTGCAACCGGCGCTCGCTAGCGTTGGGCCATCACCCAACGCCGCACTCAGGGAAGAAATAGAGGACCTCTCCAGACAGGTGGCAGCACTCTGGGCCGAGCAGAACCGCCCCCGCAACAGCTCCAGAGACCCTCCGCCCAACTCCAAAGAGCATCCTCCCAACCCCAGAGACCCCCGCTACAGAGCCACGTTCTCCCACCCAGTTACCAGGAACCACCACACACACAACAGATCCCCTTCCCGAGACGACCCTGCAACCACCCTCTGCTGGTACCATTGTCAATTCGGGGCCCGGGCACAAAGGTGTACCTCACCCTGTGACTACCACCAGCAGGGAAACTAAAGCAGCAGACACCACCGGCAGCACGCGTCTGCTCTATAACAACGGGCCGCCTCTTCATCACCGACAAGTACAGCAAGCGGCAGTTCCTGGTCGACACCGGTTCCGGCTTGTTCCGCGATGGAAGGAGAGGGTGAACTACGACCTCTGCGCTGCTAATGGCACTACCATCCACACCTATGGATGGCTGCCTCTTAGCCTCAACCTGGGTCTCCGCCGGGATTTCATGTGGCGTTTCATAGTGGCCGACGTCACGCATCCCATCATCGGTGTGGACTTCCTCTCCCATTTTGGCCTGTTGGTGGACTGCCGAAACGAGCGTCTCATGGACAGGGTCACGACGTTATCCGTACAGGCTCAAGCCACCAGCATGCAGATCTCAAGCGTCAAGACCAACACTGGTGGCACACCGATCGAGAGCCTCATCTCCGAATTCCCGGACCTCATTCGCCCAGCCAGAGTCCAGCGCAAAGTCCGCCACAGCACCGTGCATCATATACGGACGATACCAGGCCCGCCAGTGACCTGCCGACCCCGGCGGCTAGCACCAGACCGACTAGCCATCGCCAAGTCAGAGTTCGACGTTATGCTGCGAGATGGCACAGCTCGCCGCTCTGAAAGCTCCTGGTCTTCGGCACTGCACGTCGTTCCCAAAAAGGACAACGGTTGGCGTCCTTGCGGCGACTATAGAGCGCTCAACGCCCGGACAATCCCTGACCGCTACCCAGTCCCACACATCCACGACTATTCACACCAACTCCATGGCTGTACCATTTTCTCCAAAATTGACTTGGTACGAGCCTATAACTAAATTCCCGTCAATCCCGGCGACATCCAGAAGACGGCCATTACCACTCCTTTCGGCCTGTTCGAGTTTCCCTTCATGTCCTTCAGCCTGCGCAGTGCCGCCCAAACCTTCCAACGGTTTATGTACAACATTCTGCGGGGACTCGACTTCTGCTTCGCGTACCTGGACGATATCCTCGTATTCTCCCGATCACCAGAGGAGCACGAGATTCACCTGCGGGAACTCTTCCAGCAACTCCAGAAACACGGGATCATAATCAACCCGGCGAAATGCGTCTTCCAAGCACCCGAGGTCACCTTCCTCGGCTACAAGGTGTCCGCCGAGGGGTCCCAACCTCTGGCAGAGCGAGTAACTTATCTGCAGGACTGCCAACCACCAAAGACCGCCATCCAGCTCCGTCGTTTCCTGGGCATGGTTAACTTCTACCAGCGATTTCTACCCCACGCGGCTACCACCCAAGCACTACTGCACGACGTCTCTATAGCCCTAGAGTCAAGGGCTCCCACCCCATCTCCTGGGCACCGGAGCTCCTGAAGGCGTTTGAAGAGTGCAAGGCGAGCCTGTCACACGCCACTCTGCTCGCGCACCCTGACCCATCCGCTCCACTCGCACTCGTCACGGATGCCTCCACGTCCGCCATGGGTGCCGTGCTGCAGCAACAAGTCAACAACGTCTGGCAGCCCCTCGCTTTTTTCTCAAAGAAACTTAACCCTGCCCAGCAAAAATACAGCGCCTACGACCGCGAGCTGCTGGCCATCTACGAGGCTGTCAAACATTTCCGGCATATGCTGGAAGCCCGACACTTCACCATCTTCACTGACCACAAGCCCATCACATACGCCTTCCAGCAGAAGCGGGATAAATGCTCACCCCGTCAGTTCAACCATCTAGACTTCGTCTCCCAGTTCACAACCGACATCCGGCACATTTCTGGACAAGACAACGTTGTCGCCGACGCCCTCTCCCGCGTCGAGTCCATCACCGCGCCACCACCATACGACGTATTCACCGCATCACAGGACAGCAACGACGAACTTCGAGCACTCCTGGGGTCAACCAACGCCCTGTGGCTCGAGAAACTAACAATCCCCAGTACGGCACTCTCTGCCTACTGGGAGATCTCGGCCGTACGTTCCAGCGCCTCTATGACTCCAAGTATTCCGGTCCGTCCACGATCTGTCACACCCAGGCACCAGAGCAACAGCAAAGCTGGTCGCACAGCGATTCGTGTGGCCAGGCATACAGAAGGATTGTCGCACCTGGGCACGAGCTTGCCAGTCCTGCCAACGCTCCAAAGTCTCCCGCCACACAGTCACTCCACTGGGCGACTTTACACTGCCGACAGCCCGCTTTCTGCACGTCCATATCGACCTTGTGAGACCCCTTCCGACGTCAGCGGGCTACACATACTGCCTCACTGCAGTCGACCGTTTCACCCGCTGGCCAGAAGTCGTCCCCATTCCGGACATTACAGCCGACACAGTGGCAAGCGCCCTACTGACTGGCTGGATATCACGCTTCAGTTGCCCCGACCAGGGACGCCAGTTCGAATCACAACTCTTCACATCCCTGGCCAGGCTGTGCGGCATCCAGCTTTCACGTACAATCTCCCACCACCCAGCAGCTAACGGACTCGTGGAACGCTTCCACCGGACGCTGAAGGCAGCCATCATGTGCCACGCGGACCAACGGTGGACTGAGGCGCTTCCCCTGGTTCTCCTCAGAATCCGCACTGCTTTCAAGGAGGACCTACAAGCATCGGTAGCTGAGTTCGTGTACGGTGAGACACTCAGAGTGCCCGGCAAGCTGCTAACACCGACCACCGAACCAGCGGACCCAGCGCAGTTAATCACCGAACTACGGCAGCATATGGCTCAACTCAGACCGATTCCGGCATCACGGCACACCTGCCCGGCTACGTTCGTGCACAGAGACCTCGGTAATTGCACTCACGTCTTCCTCCGGCAGGACGCAGCCCGTAGGGCATTGGAGCCCCCCTACCGCGGCCCTTACCAGGTCCTAACGTGGAGAGACAAGACGATGCAAATTCTTGTGCGCGACAGGCCCGTCACTGTGTCAACTTATCGGGTCAAGCCTGCCTACATGCTGAACGAGTCCAGCCACGGAACCCACACGACTTTCAACCCGACAACCGCAGCAGCACCGGCCTCACCTGCCACACCTCCACAACTCGCCGCAAAATCTACAAGCTGCGGACGTCAAATCCGCCTCCCTGCTCGCTTCAACAGCTGAGCAGACATCTCCGCGCGGGGGGGGGGTTGATGTGGGAGCATCCCCACAGCGTCTAGCAGACAACCTTCGCCCCTTGCAGAAAGTGCCAAACAGGCAGCTGTGACCAAAGGGACACGGAATTTATACCATTTCCAACTGCTACGACTTATATAGCAGCTACATACATTTATAAACTTCACCGTGGCCCCGCCTTTCGTGCACGGCCCAATGGATGCGCGCCGTGACAACTGCAACTTTAGCTCCGCCTCCCGACCGGCAGTATTTAAGACCGGGAGCCAACAGTGCAATCAGTTCAACTCGAAACGGCAACGCAGTCAGAGGCATCAACTCCACTTCTGCTACCGGGCAACTGACATAGTTGCCGCGAGCCTTCAGCGAACGCATCTCCCGCAACCCAGCAACCGGCCGAGCCAGTCGATCCTACCGGCACGCTCAGCACTACATCACCGCCCAGACAGGCCAGCCAACGCTTGAATATTATACGTGTATTCTGTATATTGACTTTAAACGATTCAATATATACAATTGTACAGTTTCGTGTGGTTTGTCTATTGGAGTATTGACGACAATCCCACAATACCATGGCACCATTCACCTTCAGCAAGGATTCAATCAGTTTTATTTCTAAACTATGCAATGTTCACATTTACATAAAAGATGGAATCTTAGGTTATGTAATAAGCTTACCTTTAATCATCAGAGGTACATTTAAGGTGTTTCAATTGATACCACTGCCAGTAGGTATAGAGAAAAATAGGTTTGTTTACCTTGAAACAGGTAATGAACTATTGTATGTTGATCAAATAAGACAATTTTATTTTGCCACAAGCCGAGAGGAATTAAGATGCTGTAAATCAGCAGAACCAAATGCATACATATGTAAGCAAAGTCAACCCTTATTGAACAGTCACATGCAGGAATCATGTGAAATAAAACTGTCGCAACCACGGCTAAATATTCCAAAAATTTGTGATACAAGGGTAGTACAAATCATACATACGGTTTGGACCCAGTTAGAGAAAAACAATGAATGGATTTATTTCATACCATCTAGTGATGACATTACGATTGTATGTCCAGAAAAGGAACCTGTAAACATAGTGCTTACACTGGTAAGTTGAGTATTCAACCGGGATGTAAGGGATATGGTAAAACAGCCCTGTTGACTACCCAAAACACTATTCAAGTAAATACCTCGAAACACAGAGGAGCTTTGTTATCCAAAGTGGAATCTCAATTTGAATGTTGTGAACAGTTCGGTACATCAAATAACATGAGTCATATTGAATTAGATATGAAGTTGAAACATGTGGTAACGCACATGGAAGACCTTAAATTTGCTAGTTATAAGATCTCCAAGTTGGAGAACCTTGCAAAAGAAAAAGAATGGAAATGGAAACATATCCAGTACCACAAAACTTATTCAGTGCTAATGTACATTGTGATCACTGTAGTAATATTGTACGGTTTATATAGACTTGTGAAATTTGTTGTAACCCGTTGGAAGAGAAGCAAAATACTAAGGGCAATAGCCGCAAAAACGGAATGTTTAACCCTTCCTGCGGAAGCCAGTGGAACTGGAAATGTTATCAATATCAATATTAAAACCAGTAATGAGAGTTTGTCACGAAGTTCGGAAGCGATACCATTGAGGGACATTGATGAAGAATCAAGGAGGGAGAGCAATCCAGACCTCCGGAGATCCAAACGGGGGAAAACAAATAAATCGTACTTTTAAAGGCACAATTAAGGTGTTAATTGAGCCTCATTTTAAGGGGGGAGGTGTTGTATAAGGTATGGTGATGCTTACTATAAACTGTTGTATATGTTAATAACGATGTGGTATATGGGGATAAATAGTATGTAATGAATTGTTTTATACAGTAATTGATATAATATGTTACAGTCAACTCTCGATTATCCTGGGGCGGATTAACCGGTTTGCGGCTTAACCGGGGCTTTTTTTTTTTAAGTTTATATGTTGTTTAATATTCATTCACTTTTGTTTCACATGGTGAGTTTAACACTATTTTCGCACTAGTGTGAACCGAGCTCTGCATTATTTCGTCCCGTTATGCGAACACAATGTTCTAGGGTGGGGGTGAAAGAATGCAAGAATTTTTGGAAAGTTTCAAGGACAAATACACCGCCCCAGGTTATTTAACGGTACCATCTCAGTGTGAGAGTGCATTGTGAAAGTAAGTATCAGTTTCTTAATATAGATCTTCAAGTGCGTTAGCAAAATGTCGGGGTTTAAAAGGAAGCGTGTTGTGTTAAGTATTCAACAGAAACTTGAAATTATCAATCAGCTGGAAAAAGGAGCTGTAGTTAAACAATTAGCAATGCAATACGGTATTGGAGAACAAACTGTTCGTGATTTGAAAAAACAAAAGAATGAGTTAATTTCCTTTGCTTCGTCTTCTAATTCAAGCGGAATGAAGAAGAGAAAAACCATGAAGAAATCAACATACGATGATCTCGACAAAGCGATGCTGACCTGGTTTAATCAACTAAGGGCACAGGGAACAACAATAACAGGACCAGTTTGTGCTAAACAAGCTAAATATTTTTTCGAAGCACTTGAACTAGAAGGGAGTTTTGACGCTTCTTCCGGTTGGCTAACACGTTTCAAGCAGCGTCATGGAATACGAGAAATCAGTATTCAAGGTGAGAAATTGTCAGGGGACTTGTCAGCATCAGATCAATTTTGCACCAATTTTGATAGTTTTGTGAAAAGTGAAAATCTGCTGCCAGAACAAATCTATAATGCCGATGAAACGGGTCTTTATTGGAAATGCTTGCCAACCAGAACATTGGCATTTCAAAATGAAAGACAGGCTCCAGGTCACAAATCCAGTAAGGAGAGATTGACAGTCTTGTGCTGTTCTAATGCATCAGGAACACACAAACTAATACCAGTAGTTATCGGCAAAGCGAAAAGACCACGCTCTTTTAAAGGAACAGTAGCTTCAAGTCTGCCTATCCATTATTTTAACCAGAAAGTAGCTTGGATGAATAGAGCGATATTTAAAGAATGGTTTGATTTTAAATTCGTGCCTCAAGTTCGTGACCATCTAAAATCCCAAGGCCTACCTGAGAAAGCTGTGCTCCTCATTGACAATGCGCCCTCACATCCTAACGAAAGTCTCCTGAGGTCAGATGATGGAAATATTTTTGTGAAATATTTTCCCGCTAATGTTACCGCACTTATCCAACCAATGGATCAAGGAGTTATCTCAAGTATGAAGAGAATCTACAGATCAAATTTGCTACAAAAGTACATCGATGAAGGCAATGATCTGACGTGTTTCTGGAAGTCCTTTTCAGTATTAGATGCCATATACGAGATTTCAACAGCGTGGGATACAGTAAAGCCATCTGTATTGAAAAATTCATGGAAGAAACTGATGCCTTTCATCACTAATGAAGATGACGAAATCCATGGATTCACTGGATTCAGTGAAAATGAGATAGCCATAAAATTGACAAAAGTGGCTAACCAAGTTCATGGTGGTGAAGAAGTCAACGAGGAAAATATAAGAGAGTGGTTTAACTGTGACTCGTGTGAACCGGGCTTCGAAATGTTAAGCAGTGACGAAATCGTAACTTCAATGGGGGTGCAGCCAGAAGAGCGGGAAGAAAGTGAGAATGAGGAAGAGGTGGACAGTGTTGCCAGTAAGAAAGTATCACATGGTGCTGCGCTTAATCATTTGGAATCCTTACTAGACTATCTTGAGAGTGAAGAGGACAGTTTATTAAGTGACAAGCTAATATTACGTAGGCTTCGTACGGATATCCGTAAAAAGGAAAATGCCGCGAAAAAGCAAAAGACAGTATTAAATTATTTTAAGTGTTAAGTGTGACCGTAAAAAGTGCTGGATGTTGTTGAACAGTGATTGAAATAACTAATTCATACTGAGTGTAATGTAAAGAAAGTATTAAATAGGCCATGAGATGACATAGAAATGAGGATGAATAAATTTAAATACAGGTAGGTCTATAGTATTATGAAGGTATTAAAAGGTAAAAGGTAAAGTTGTTCCTCTGCTCAACGAATTAAGCCCTACGCCATTAAGGCGTGTGGGGGAGTGGATGTATAGATCCAAATTTTCTTGACCTCGGCACTAGTTGGAGGTGAGTGGTCAGCTTCACGCCCCGGCCGCTTTACCCCCGGGGAAAGAGCCCCCGGTACCCATTGGATAGGAGGTTGGATGGACCCCAGAGCCGGTCTGGACGATTTGGAGAAGTTAAAATTCTTGACCCTACCGGGACTCGAACTCCGACCCTTCACAGTCGTCCAGCCCGTATAATAAAATTTGGCTTAACCGGGTTTTCGATTAACCGTGACTTCCATCCCCACCATTAGCCCGGATAATCGAGAGTTGACTGTATATGGTATATTGTAATATGGGGAAAAGACTGTACCTTATGGATACATAGTATGATGAACAATTGTACCAACAGGAAGTATCAAGAGATTAACTTCAGGAAGGATCAAAAGATTAGAGCTTTGTCATTCACCTGTGCTGTCACAAGAAAGATGCTTGTTCTTTTACTAAGAACAAGACAGCTGTGGACCCTCCAAAAACTCACGAGGGTGATGCAATGAATGACGCTAGTCGGATTACTCCAGAAGGGTAACACCCTAACTGGACCAGATATATATATACCACACGGGGCATAAGCAAAGACACTTTTTTGATATCGACGCTGCCTGAGAGCAGGATCTGTCTGATACCAGGAGTCAGCTGCTGCCCTTGCTCAGGCAGACCACTGATTTTGTTACAAACAGGGTTTTCTCTATAACTGTGTACATTATCAATAAATGTATTAGTTAATTTCAAGTTGCAGTACTCTCACACCCCACACTGACTCCCAAGGGAACCGCTCGCCCTGCCAACCTGCAATCTGTCCCATCACCGGGATACAACATGCAACTGAGCTATTTGTTTAAGCAACTGCAATCGTTCCTCATACTGCGATGACCTTTTCCTCTTTTTCTGGTGGCTGTGTGTTGTCCAAATTTTGTCTCCTTTCATTACGAATGTTCTCCGTCTCACCTTCCTCCAAGAGTTCCTCATGTTGGGTGATGTCGCTTTCTTCGTTGTTAACCTGTGTATCCTCCTCCGTAGCCAGTCTTGTTGGTATTTATGTCCTTACTATTCTCATCTCCAACAACATTGGTAACAGTGCTGAAATTTAAAATAACATATTATAATACCATTAGTAAGATACTTACAAACAGTGACCCAATATGCACCTGTTCAACGGGAAAGGTATCTTTTTTCCAACTTTCCAAAACAAATGTTACAAGGGGAAAAAAATTAATTTTACTCGGCTACAAAGGAGACGGGTTATATATTTAACGGTCCATGTATGTATGTTCCTTCTGCTACCTTCTTTTTGATGAACTGAAGCCATCTAAGAATGACAGAACAGACCTCTTCTTTGCTGCCTCACCACTGGAACCAGTGTCAGGTTTTCCTCGCCATCTAATATAATAATCCCTTATGAAGGCCCACTTCTTGCTGCAGTTAACATCTGCAATAAATAATTTTGTAAATTAAAACATTTCTTATAACTTCTTTTTTTTCTTTCAGGTACTTGGCCACAGGAGAGTCATTCAGATCACTTTCTTTCAAATTTCGAAAATGCCATTCTTGGATAAGTGTCATAATAAAACAAGTTGCTGACAGCATCACAAAAACTATGTTCAAGTTAATAATGTCATCACCAACAGAGGAACAACTACGAAGAATTGCTAATACATATTTGTCAACATGGAATTTTCCGAACTGTGTGGGAGTGATAGACGGGAAACATATAAGGATAAGAGCTCCCAAAAACAGTGGATTGACATTCTTTAACTACAAGGAGTTTTATTCAATTGTTATACTAGCAGTTGTTGATGCGGAATGCATATTTGTTGCAATAGACGTCAGTTCTTATGGCAGAGAAGGAGACCCAGGTATCTACTTAAAAAGCAAAGTAGGACAAAACATCTGGAACAATACACTTAATATACCCATACCAAAAGCATTGCCTGGAACAGATAATGTTGTACCACATGTGATTGCTGGAGACGAAGCTTTTGCTTTACACGAAAATTTGATAAAACCCTATCCAAGAAAGTAAACTTTGAGTGATCCATCAGAAGCTGTATATAACTATCGTGTATCTCGAGCTACAAGAACGACTGAAAATGCTTTCGGAATTTTATGTGCTTATTTTCGAATATTTTTCCAGGCGATCGCTGCTGTCCCAGAAACTACCGACAAGTTGATTACATGTGCCTGTATTTTACATAATATGTTACGGGAAGCAAAAGTACTCTCTCCAAATCAAGTGCATTTTGATGATGCACTTCCATTGCCTACAGAAAATATATTCCCTCTAGCAGCAAATAACATCCGTTCACGAAAGTCGTCCACGCAAATCCGAGAAATATTCAAAACCTATTTCACTGATCCAGGTGCCGTTGAGTGGCAGAATAATTATGCAAAACATTACTAAGAAACCTAATTTTTATCCATTGTAAACAAGGTAGTTATTTTAGAAACATGTAGACTAAAATGTTTCAACATAAAATATATTTATATATCATACCTGTTTTATTAAGTGTACCGCCGATTTCACACCACAGATTTTGCTTCAGCTGGGCTTGTCTGTAGTTTTTGTTCTTCACATTATGCAACATTTACTCCAGCACATCATGTTTTGAGTCACTGTAAACAAAAAGCTCACCGAAAATGCCTCAGTACCTCAGTACCGTACATAAATGTTGCGAACTCTTTGTCGCCGAACTCACCGCCGCTTACCGCCGTCACATAAATGGCGGCACCGCTATTTTACGTGGCAATGGTGGTCAACGCTTTCTAGTTCTTCTAGTTAACCATGTTCCTTTGTTTCTTTGGCAACGTTTTAGTGACGTCATTCACCGTCATATAACGGCCGCTTGCTACCCGAGGAAACCAAAGCGTAGCAATAAGAGTTTTTTGGTTTCTGTTGGTTAGCTTGTCTCAGCTCATCAGAACGATCAGAACCACTGAAATTGCTGTATCCGTTGCTTCTGCTATTGTGTGGCTGATGATGTGCAGGTTTATTATTATGCATGTAGATAGGCAAACAATATAAAGAACCGATCAAGAACGAACAAGAAGAAATCAAGAAAAGGTAGTGAACGAAACATTTTAGGTGTGTGTTACTAATACCTCAAAGTCTGTGCCTTGCATGAAGTTTGGCCAACGTTCGTATTGTACCATAGCATCATTTATTATATTGGGGTTTCTGTTTGGGAAGCTGAGAACTAATAACGGTATTTAAATGTCAATAACGAAAGTATCAACATTTTTAAAACGCATTTGGGCCCATATTGATGTTATAGGTATATATAATCTCTTATGCTTCGCTGCCAAGGTGTACACAGTCTTACTGCGTTGCCGGAATTGTATCTAAAACGTTAGATTTTGGTATTGAAATTTTGCCAGCGGGTAGTGTTCTAGGACTGGAGTTCCACAGAATTGAAAATATAAATACTTATTGCTTCTTTAATTACGTATCACAATTTGCTCTTGGGCATGCATTTCCCTTTATGCAGTAAAATTATGTGACAAAGCCACAGTATGCATATCGCAGAAAGTGCAATTTTCAACCCAACGTCCGATTTCAGTGAAAGCTGGTGAGCGTATAGACTCCAGAGAATATAGTATTGCAAAATTTGTGCACCATGTGTCATGCAGTTTTTGTGGGGCAGTGGTGTGAAAACAACAATAAATGTTTAATTCTTATTTGATGTGCTGTCTCCACTACAGATTATCGTAACTTTTGTTCTGTGTAACTTGCAGAGCTCACATGGAACTTGTTTACAAGTTAATGAAGTGTCCTTTTCAAAATCTGTCATACTTATTTTAAAAGAAACATAAATGAATATCATATAGCTGATTTTCAATTAAATCTAACCCAGGAAACATGGGAGATGGTTTTCGATGAAAATGATGTTAATAATGCTTTTAACATTTTTTAAAATATATTCTTAAGAAACTATTATTCTAGTTTTCCCCTGATACAAACAAAAAACAAATTAATCTAAACTCTTGGATCACACCATGAAGAATAATTTCTTGTAAACATAAAAGATTTATATATACAATTACAGAATAAGAATAATACCATCGCTATAGCCCATTACAAAAAGTATTTTAAGTTATTGAAGGCAGTTATAAAAAAAGCAAAACGAATGGAATATGACAAATTAATTCTAAATTCCCATAATAAAATCAAAACTACATGGAATATTATTAATACAGAATCTGGAAGAAATAAAAATAGAAATGATATACAAGTTTTAAACGTAGAAGGTAAGAAAATCAATGATCAACAATCTTTTGCTGAAACTTTTAACGAGTGTTCATTCATTCATTTATAAAATCCTTACATGGTTGAATAACCAATAGATATAGAAATTGTCTAGAAATATAAACTCATTTTGCTTAAAAATCAAGCATTTGTCAAAATAACAAGTTTATAGTATACAAGATTGAAGTCACATCTAAAAATTTATCTTGAAAATAATAAGTAAGATATAAGTAAGTATTTCGTCACTATCGCTGGAAAAATTAGAAGAGAAATTAGAAATACTTGTAGGCACATTAATAATAATAATGTGGACAATCATATTCATTTCTTAATTTCATGCATCCTTCTGTGCTACAATATACAACTCTTTAATGAACTGTCACAACACAGCAAATAGTAAAACATCAAAGTCAGCGTTCAGCTGTGGCTTTGCTACATGTTTCGGCCACTATTGGCCATCATCAGGCAAATAGATATCAACAAAAATCTACCATTTAACTGCAATCATAAAATGGATATAACACTATTAATCGTAGAAATTTAAAAATGCTTATGTAAAAAATACAAAAGTTCAGATTATATAAAAATTAAAAATTGAAAGTATTATAGCAAGATAAAATATTAATGATGTTTTCAAAAACATTGAATAAGTCGTTGGATATACTTTGTGCGTGTTTCCATAGACAATAGGGAAATTCGATATTACTTTATATAGAAGATTGTAAGAGAGGCTCATGGTGTAGCAGTTAATGAATTGTGTAATGCTGCCTCGTCATTAAGAAGAATTGTCTGTATTGCATGGGAAGCAAACAATTGGACCATGATATGAAAGTGGTGATGTCATCAGCAATAAAGGTGGTGTTTCTCCTACAATACAGATGTTACTAACATGAGCAGACATGATTTTAATATTGTCATTCATACTGTAAGCATGATATAGTTAGTTTCTGTTGTGCTTTATCTTTTCAGTGAACTGTGTTTTGGCAGATGTTAACACACATTATATGTTCACCCATTGCTAGGCAGCATGTTGGTAAACAAATTCCTGTGAAAAGAGATTCTTGGTAAACAATCTGTTGCTAGGTTACACAGCAATAGATGAAGCTGTGTTTTCTATGTGGTCTGCGCCAAGCAACAGTAGAATAATGGGGTTATGCAGTCTGTTTCTACGCTATGGCTGGGTAAACACATTTCTGCATGTCGGACCATGATATGAAAGTGGTGATGTCATCAGCAATAAAGGTGTTGTTTTCCATGGGGTCTATGCAGAGTGCTTATAAGAAAAGTGAATGCAATGACAGAATTAGTTCAAAGGGCAGTTATGAGTCAGTCGTAAGCTGGAGGAGTGAATCTAGAAGAATTTTTAGTTCCAAGGTTCCAGAGTGATTGAAGATGAAATAGCAAGAAGACTTCATAGTGATTTGAAATGCTAATTTCTGTGTTGAGATTTGTTGCTAGCAGATGACTAGCGGAAACTGAGTATTCTAGTGCATGTGGAACGGTTAACTGGAAAGTGTGTAAATCAGTGATAGTGCTATATTTAAGTGTGATTAAGAGAAATTGTAATCAAGGTGCTAATAAATCCAATCATCCAAACTAGAACCCGTTATTTTCATCACAAGTACCACCCAGCACTTGACATTTTGGTGTCAGAAGTAGCTGCTTCGGATCGATCGAATTATTGGATTGAAGGGTAGATTGCATAATTACAGCATTGTCATATGAAAATGGAAATGCAAAATATGAAAGAATGACTCTTGGCCAACCAAGAACAAATGATGGGCAATAGAAAAGCCAACAAATAAATGATGACCGACAGAAAAGCCAACTGAGAGAATGTGTGGCAAATGATGACCAGGATGGAAGCCACCCAAAACAAGTTAGACACTGACGAGGCAAAGATGGACACTGCAATTAAAGCCATCAAAGGAAGAATGAAAGCAATTGTAGACTAGTTTTTTTTTTTTTTTTGCTAGTGGGGTGGGACTTAAGTGCCTTGTACTGCGGCCACTTCTGGCCTATTGTACCAGCCCTGGATGGTAGGCGAGGGTGATTGTGGAGCAATTGATGGAATGGAGATTGGCAGGGGAAACCGAAGTACTCGGAGAAATCCTGACCCCAGCGCCACTTTGTTCACCACAAATCCAACTTGACCAGACCCAGGATCAAACCCGGGCCACCACAGTGGGAAGCCAGCAACTAACTGCTTGAGCTATGGCGCGGTCCTTCCAGGCAAGTGTGAAGCCCATTAAGAAAAGACAGAGACCGGTGTGAAACCATGGGAAACTGAAAACAAGACTGATTTGGAAGAAACGAAGGCCATGAATTTGAATGTCAGTCCACGGAAGATGGAGTCTGGAACAGAACATCAGAAGGTCCTGAAGGAAGAAGATGGGGCAAAACCTGCAGGAACAATAAGGAAGCAGCACAAGAGTCGACGTCTAGCTGCAGGGTGACATGGAGAGCCAAAGGTACTGACCTGAGGATTTTGTGGATCCTCGAGGAAGTTGGTTGCCACCTGAGGGAGGTGTCCCATCATGCAATAGTGGCACGGCACAAAGGAAATGTCTTCAGGGAAATTCGGACCTGGAGAAATTGGAGATCCTGGAGTAAATTGGCCACCACCAGAATGAGGATGACCCACAGTGCAAAAGTAGCATGAGACTGGGAACACAGGCTTCAGAGACAAGGAGGAGATGATATTGCACCGAGAAACCCGAAGGAATGGACATCCAGGATGAAATGCTGGATGGGCCAAGAATGCAAAATTGGAATAAAGGACCCATGCACAAGACAGCAGCTGCATCTCGAGATCGAGGGGACATCTGAGGAGTCTGACAGGAAGGCTTTCGGATTGGAGTTGGTGAAGAGAGCAACCAGGATGTTCAGTGGGTTGTGGAAGGTGAGAGACTGGGTAGTGTTGAAGGATCGGCACCCTCCTGAGTGAGAAGACAAGTGTTGGACATTGTGGAGGGGTTGACACCCTCTGAAATGGAAGAAGAACCAACTAACATTTCTAGCAGTGTTAGTGTAAGAGGAGCCGGAAATGTGTGAGCACTGGCCACTTGGGATAATTTTGCCCTGCCGTTTGGAAAAAAAAAAATTGGATGATGGTGAGAACCTGGACTAACTGGAACCTTATAAGAGAACCACTCTGGATCAGCTGGCCTCAAGGAGGGAGCAGTGGTAGGAGTTATAGAGCAGCGACCGCAGTGAGAGAAATAAAAAGAACAACTTGCAGGAAGACAATGAAAGCACAACCCCCCAGAAAGGAAGGAAAGGTGGTACACTGTTAGGCTATTCGGGACAAACAGCCTTAAGGAGAGAGCAATGTTACATTTAAACCCATTGCTAGGCAACATGGTGGTAAACAAGTTCCTATGAAGACAGATTCTTGGTAGACAGTCCATTGCTAGGTTATGCAACGATAGATGAGGCTGTGTTTTCTATGCGGTTTGCACCAAGCAACAGTAGAATAACGGGGTTATGCAATCTGTGTCTAAGCAGTGGCTGGGTAAACAGATTTCTGTATTTCAGACCATGCAATGAAAGTTGTGATGTCGTCAACAATAGAGACGGTGTTTTCTGTGGGGTCTGTGCAGAGTGCTTATAGGAGAAGTGAATGCAGTGACTGAATCAGAGGTATGGTCGAAAACATCCACCGTGACCCTGCGAGTTGTAGGAGGCGACGAAAAGGGAGTCTCAAATCTGAGACAGTAAAATATGGTCATGAGTCCCAAGGGACTCAGACCCAAGAAAGACTGAGCTGGCAAAGGCCAGCAGCATATACAAAAGACAGACCCATCCTCTCATCAGAGAGGACAGCCCACAACAACAAGACCGTAACTGTGAAACGGTAATAAATATCTGGTCATATGAGCCCCATCTGGTGCTCGACACCAAGACTTACTGACTGACAGACTGACTGACCGTCAGTCGCAGTGTGACTTTGAATTTTGACTGAATCACTTCAAAGGGCAGTTACGAGTCAGTCGTAAGAAAGAGGAGTAAGTCCAGAAGAATTTTTAGTTCCAAGGTTCCAGAGTGATTGAAGATGAAATAAGCAAGATGACTTCATAGTGATTTTAAGTGCTAATTTCTGTGTTGAGATTTGTTGCTAGGAGATGACTAGTGGAAACAGATTCCTAGTGCATGTGGAATGGTGAACTAGAAAGAGTGTAAATCAGTGATAGTGCTGTATTTAAGTGTGATTAAGAGAACTCGTAACCAAAGTGCTAATAAATCCAATCATACAAACCAGAACCCGTAATTTTCGTCATGCATACCACCCTACATGTGACAATATGTTCAGCTCTTTCATTAAATCTTCTGACAAGGGAATGCTCATTGTGTTTTGGTGTTGAGGTTATGCATGGGGTGGTGATGGATCATGGAGGACACTGATCATCACTTCCATTGGGTTTTAACTTACTGTTGTAATGCATCTTAACCACCAAACATTGTCATACATTCATGTTGCAAAACCTTTCATGTCATCAAGTGTTAGTTTTGCTGCAGCTTAGTTACACATCATTCGTTAGACTGCTAAGGTGGGAAGTTTATTCACAAATAATGTACATTTTCTTGAGAGAAAACATGAAGCTCAGATCTGTGTATGGAGTTAACTCTTAAATATTTCAAAATAAGATTTTCCTTTTTTATGAATTCTGCTTCAGTAGTAACTAAAAGTTATGTTTAATATGGTGGTTTGTGCCCCGTTTAACATTTGTCCTGGAGTAATGATTTGATCAGTGTAGTGTCACTTCAGGTTCACCTTTGCTGCCAATCTCTGTATGGTTCCCCTGAGGCATCATATGCCCTCTTGCCACATGAAGTGACAAAGAAATGCCATTCAACTGGAACCCCAAAATTATATTCATGTTATGTGACTGGAACCCCAAAATTATATTCATGTTATGTGATCTTTGTTAAATTTTTCCTGTTCTTACATTGCGTTGTTGACCCATATGAGAATTAAACTGTCTTTTTCAGACACACAAGTTTGTTCTGAAGAAAATTAATTGTTTGTGAAAGAAATGAACAACATTAGAGCCATGTGTAAAAGTATCAGAAATTATTAAGCTGCTGTGTGACACTTCATCTACAGATAATTTTCAGAAATAAATATCATGGGCTGAAGTGATGCTTGGTTCTTGGTCATTATTCCAATTAAATACCTATGCCTTACCTTGTAATATGAAAGCATAGTTTTCACCAAAATCATACAGCACAATGATTACACCCATTTGTAAGTCAGATTTTAATTCATTCAAATACATTGCATGCTGAACAGCAGCAAAGGAATTTGGCATCCAATTTGAGCATAATGTTGTTTAAAAATGGAATATCTGTCATTTTGGAGAAACCCATTCTTTCCATCTGCATGATAGATAGAATCTATAGGCTCCTTTGAAACACTGGAAGCTTCTGGTTTGCAACACCGTGTATGTTTCAGAATAGTGAAAACCAGAAGGTCACTGCTTATATCACCACGAAGGCCTAAAGTTATACAGAATAAAATGGAATGTATGTAAAGTGACAGAAGGGTTGCAGTCATGTAATAAGATGACATGTTACTAGGCTGTGTAAATACTGGTATGTAACCTTTCCTTGAAAGATTTAAAGAAGAAATGTTATTTTTCGTCACATACCGTATGAGAAGAAACGTTTTCCATAATGCCAATAAATGTCCAAAGATCCAACTCCAGTAATGGAAAGTATGTGGAAGAAACTGGAAAGTGACTTCACAGGGAACACAGTTTCACACAATTTTTTGGATAAACGATAAAGATATAACTTCCATAATAATTCTTAATATAGTTACAGAGTCACAATGTCCGCACCAAGCTTGGCACGGATAACGAGAAATGTTAAGAAGTTGGAGAAACCCCGTCCCCTAAAGATTTCAGGAAACCATAATCGCCTTTCTACCATTGATGGCAGATTAAATTCAGGTGAGTGGGGAAAAACTTTCATCTCTTAGACAAAGTGTATTAAACAATACTATTAATATAAAGTAAATGATATAGCATGCAACATTTATCATATAAAAGATAGGGTGGTTTAGAACAGGCTTTTTGTCATATGCAGTCCTCTTGATGCTTTTTGATGGCACTTGAGCAGGTGATCATACCAAGAGGCTTTGTGCATCAAGTATATGTTGTACAAATTTAGAGTTTGATATGTTTCATTCTTACTGCCTGGATATTCTCAAACTTATGCTTGTGTGTCCTATGTATTTCAGTTGACAGTCACTGCATTTTATTTGGTAGATTCCGTTTATATTAAGGATATCAGTATTGAGGATTTTTGTTTTCAGATGATGTCCTGTTGTGTTTGTTGTTTTGAGAGTACTAAATGGTTTCAATATCACCTTTTCTCAGTTGATATCTTAAAGACCTTAACATACAACTTCAAGGAAAAAGCAAACAAGTTATCTCTTTATGTGTCAGTATGAAACACCTTTCAGACAAAACCTCACTTCTGGGAAATTCAGATTACCAGTAATTTGTTGCATTTGTGTGAGTGAAGTCTAAAGTTCAGTGACCTTGAACAGAATATGTATAAGAAGTGAATTTGATGTTGGGTTTCAAGAATTTAAACCGTGAAGCACGATCTGTCATGTTCATCACATCATTAATATTTTATGTCAAAAGGCAGGTGAAAGATTAGGAATGGAATGCACTGAAATGCAATAGGACACGATTTTAGAGCATAAGTTTAGTGAGGTTGGCATGCCCAATTTTTATTCTGATGTGGATTCATTCCTAGAACTTATTCAGTTCACATGGTGAAAATTTGTGATGTTTGGTGTACTTATGTGTATGAACTGTTTGTATCATGGAAAGAAATATGACTCCTGACAGATCAAAATTAACAGACACCCTTGTCCTCATTGATGACAGTAGTGTCAGCACACATACTGAGACCAAGCATCATGAATCTGAATACGTGTGGCAGAATAAATGAGGTAATTAAAAATGTTGTTGGTCTTTATGTTTTTGCATGTTAAGCTAGAAGTGATGCAGAAAGTTTTATTTATTTACTTGTTCTTCCCTTAGTAGATAATTCCTTCAGCATCTCAGATTATGTAGCTTCAAATGATAGGGTAATT
Source organism: Cryptotermes secundus (assembly GCF_002891405.2). Taxonomy (NCBI): domain Eukaryota; kingdom Metazoa; phylum Arthropoda; class Insecta; order Blattodea; family Kalotermitidae; genus Cryptotermes; species Cryptotermes secundus. The sequence goes on from NW_019726261.1 coordinate 212,984, forward strand.
AACAGATAAAGAATGGGAAATGTTGTGAAGGGAAACAGTTGTTTTCTTATATAAGGTACTGTCTTGGCATTTGCCTGGAAGGACTTAAGAAAATTATGAGAACTCTTTAATTGGGTTAGTCAGTCACTGGGCCAGGATGTAGACTGATACCTTTGCATTGTGAAATAGATGTAATGAGCACTCAGGTGTGTCATTCATTGTAAGAAATGGTAAAAGTGTTATAGTATATAAACATACAAAGGGGCCACAATTTAATTCTCGGAATTTCCCTCTGAAAGTAAAATTTGCTTTCCTGTTCATTACTGGCCACCATCACCTTCAAAACACTCTCCTTGAGAAGCTGTGCACTTTCTGAGATGGTGCCACTGCCAGAAACTGTCTTGAACATCATTTTCTGGAATACCTCACAGTAACATCACATTGCATTTGATGCCTGGAATATCAGCAAATCTTTGTCCCCTCAGGACATTTTTTAATTTTAGAAAGAGCCAAAAATCGAAGTGGCTAAGTCAGGTGAATAAGGTGGATGGCCAATTTTTGTAGTGGATTTTTTAGCCAGGAACTCACGAACTCTAAATGCATCATGCACAAGGGTGTTGTCATGGCAGAGAATCCACTTCTTAGGCCAGAATTCGGGCCTTTTTCTCTGAATAGATTCCTATAACTTTGTCAGCACTTCGAAATCACACTGTTGATTCACCACGTGTCCTTGTGTAATGAATTCATAGTTAACTATCCCCTTGTGATAGCAGCCTCCGTAGTCTAGGGGTAATGTTCCCACCTCATGACTCAAGGTACGCGGGTTCAAAAACCCGGCGGAGGTTGTGGAATTTTTAAGGGCGGAAAAATTCAGGGAACAAGTCCTCCGGGAGGGACTTTAAGCCGTGTGTCCCGTGTCATAGATTTACGGCACGTAAAAGAACCTCATGTCTCTAAGAGACCGCTGAGCTAAATTAGGCCCAACATTTCCCGCCCAAAGTAGTTTCCAATGCCTCCGGTAGATGGGGAAGTATAAGGTACCACTGCCAGAAGAGGGATGACCTCTCTGACAGAAAGGGACTAAAGTATTAGATACCACTGCCAAGTAGAGGGTAGAAACCTTGCTGGCAGAAAGGGACTAGGAACCCCTGCCAGAGGAGGGATGACCTCGCTGACAGAAAAGGGCTAATAGTGAGCACCAGTACTGGTAGGGGATGGAGACTGTAGAAATTAGAAGGGGGACGTACAATATACTATCAAAAAGTCGCGGTTCAGGGGGAAACCCACCCCATCAATACTGAATCACTGAATCCCCTTGTGATCGAAGAAACACACAAGCATGGTCTTGAACCATGAGAGAGACATGCATGCTTTTTCGGCCGAGTTGAATTCTGTGTTTTCTACTGCTTGCTCTGGTGTTTTGTTTCTGGGTCATATTGAAAACACCACGTTTCATGACCGGTAATGACCCTATTGAACATTCCTGCACTGTGTAAAAGATCAGATGTAATGTGAAGTCGATGTTGTTTCTTGTCATCTGTGAAGATTCGAGACACCATCTTTGCAGAAATTTTTCTCATTCCCAAATCATCTGTAATAATCTGTTGCACTGTTTCTCTTTTCATATTCAATCCTTCTGCTATTAGTCTCACACCTAATCTTCAATCTGAGTGCCCCAACGTTCGTACTCTGTCCACATTTGCATCTGTCCTCTGTGTTTTTGGCTGCCTACTTCTTGAGTCATCTTGCACATCTTCTCGCCCCTCTGTGAGATGCCTATGCCATTCAGAAACACTTGATTTCTTCATAGCGTGTTCACCATAAGCCACTGTTAATAGGCCAGATGTTTCATTGGCACTTTTACCAATGTTCACATGGAACTTGATGTTTGTCCCCCACTCCAGATTCTCATCACTTATTTTTCTGCCAAAAGTATATCTCTGGCACGTTCTACTTCCCCTGCTGCATGGGAACGAATGACTTACTTGATATGAGCTTGGAAAATACACAAACATCCTTGAGTACATGAGTTGCAACACCCCCATGACATGCTGCCACCATTCTGGGAATTTTCACACCTTATATGCTTTATCCCGCTCTAAGAAACCAAAATTAACGGCCGTCGGAATATGTTGCGCTGACCATGCGACACCTTCTATCTGCAAAAAGTTGGCACTAACTTCGCCAACAAGTGGTGGTCGGTATAGTTCTCTTGCGGACTAAAGGCCACGGAGTGTCTTTATATGCTTTATCAACTTCTGCTCCAATACTTACTCCTTGGTTCCATGGTCTCCAAGAATATTGACCTCCTTTGTAACAGATACCCAGTCTTCACTATTTAAACAGTTTTATTGGTCACCCTTGTTTGATCCTTAATCACATGTCCCAACCACTCCAACAATTTCCTTTTAATATTAGCAGATCAGGAATTTTGTATAATTCTTGGTTAGGTCTGATTATCTGAACCCTTTGCTCAGTTACAGCTTCAGTCTTGTTTCTCAGAATTTTCCTCTCCCACACATATAACAGAACTTATCCTTTTCAGTCATGGACTTTATTTGTGCTGGTATTCTACACGTTTTAGAGTCTTATCTTTGGTAGAGGTAAAGATTCCAGTCTATGAGCAGAAAAATGTACACACAGATCTGCCGAGAGATTGGACTCAGAATTCTCGAATAAGAGCCCAGTGTTGTATGTTGAGACCACCAGGTATCAAATTCGCTTAGATGTTTCATTGTTAATGCCCCATGTTTCACATCTGTGACTCTTTGAGAATTCAAATTGTCCAGTAAGCTTGAATCTCTGGCCAGTAATTTCATTTATGGCCAGGAAACGTCTTCGCTGAAAATAATTATGGAAATTCAGATTGTGTTTCACTGATGTGTATTGTTTGTAATTATTCATTTTTCTTGCAGTATGCAACTGTGTTATACAGGCTCTTTTTAACTAAACGAACTGTTCTGAGCAGAATTCAAAAAGCCATCTTTCTTGTCACATAGACTTCCAAGTCTACCAATCTTTTGAACTCATTTACCACATAAGTGAGGTAAATGTATAATGCAACTGCAAAAAAATATGATTGAATCTTAGTCAAGTCAGGATTTTCTTAATTGCTTGTAATTTAGACTGTATCAGGAATTGTTAATACTGTTGTTGTTGTTATCATCATCATATGACAGGCACCAGGTCTCCATGGCACTTACAGTTTATGTGATGACACAAAGAATTTTCTCACTGTTATATAACTGCCAGGGACCAGGATATGTCAGTTGGTACAGCAGATGCTGGATGCCCGGGGTTTGATTCTCGGCAGGAACAGGAGTGTTTTCTGTGCCTCATTGTGTACAGGCTTGTTCTGGGGCTCACCTAGATAGCTATACAGTGGATACCAAAGCCTCTTTCCCATGGGGTATGAAGCTGGTCCCTCCCTCTGTTTAGTTCCTGAGGTCAAGAATGGTTGAACTGTATCTCCACTCCCCCATACATTTTCATGGAGTGGTGCTTAATTAATTAAGCACAGGGACAGCTTTATTTACTTTTATATTGCTACCAACACATTCCCTGTCAGAGGTGAAGGACAGTGTATTTTTTTCTCCTTTTCCTTTATTCCTTTCATGTCTCCTATGTTGCTTTACCATTTCTTTTATTTGCCAATTCTGTCATCATTTCTCTCCTCCATCTTTCCCTCTCCTTCCTCACCCCAGTTCTTCATTTCCTCTATCCATTTATCTCCATTTCACTGTATTTCCTGCCCATTCTATTTGTCCAGTATTGTCATTCCTGTCCATATCCTACAAATGGTGTGTTCAGGTTTCCCTGAGTATGAAAGGAATTGCCTGTTTCGCTTTAAAAAAAACAAAATATTATGCCCAAGATATTTTGTCTCTTCTCTGGCTTCCAGATTTGGAAGTGGCTTCAAGATTTATCAGAAACTTTTACAGGCTTATCATTATCATGATCATCATTTTATTTTCATTTTGTGAGGAACTTATTATTGAAGTATAGATTTTGTGTATGTTAAACTTTCCAGACAAATCTTAACTTTTGCATCATTGCCATGTTTGTCGGCATTTCATTTATAATTAGTATGTAAGTTTATAACCTATCTCCCTATAAAATTTTTCTTCCAAAGCTTTTATATTTATATTAGTTATTGCTATCAGATTGAAAGCTAAAGATTCTCACTTGACTGTGTTGAGGTTTTACATTCTACAACTAATTATCTTAACAAAAGATGTATAACTTTCAAAGATCAGGAACCATACATCATTTCAGGACCCAAGAATAAGTGCTGCTTCCACTAAGTTTGTGTACCTGCTGTGCTGAATATTGATTGTAAGATATTGAAAGGTATAAGGTTAGAGTGGCCAGTCACGGTAGCCGAGCGGTCTAAGGCGTGCATTGTCTTCGCTCGCTTGGAAGCCGGGATCGTGGGTTCGAATCTCACTCAGGGCATAGATGTTTGTGTGCGTTTTTCTGTGTTTGTCTACAGGTAGAGGTCTTGTGATGAGCTAATCACTCGCCCAAGGAGTCCTACCGCATGTGTAAGATCTAGTAAACCAAAGTGAAACAGAGAGTTTCATGGAGGTAGGCCTAGGCCCAAATTGGGGCTGTAGCGCCACAGAAAAAAATAAGGTTAGAGTGGCCTCCAGTGACATAACATTCATGCTGAAAATCATGAGGATTATTCAGTTGGTTCAGAAGAAATTGGGGGGGCAGTGTAGACACTATTGAATACATAAATCTGTTTTATTTTCTTAAGTTAAGTAAAGTAGGGTAAGAATATAAACAAAAAGACTGAAATTATGTAGCTGAAAATGAGGCCATAATGTGAGTTTAAAGAAAGAACTTTTTCTTCTAACTTTAGTTTATTGAATTGTATTTTGTCAGAAACTTAATACATTCCCTGCCGAGTGATGTTTTGAGGTACAGAGGTACAGATCTGTGAACCAGCCATTTTTGCGTAAATGCTACCTGCATCATCCATAATGATTCTTAAGTCTGGGCTGCATAGAAGGAGGATGATTCCAGTAATTACAAGGACCAGGGTTAAAATGTGTTAAAATGTTTTTTTTTTCCATGTCACCTTACGTTTGAGTACTGAACCTTTTTTTTAAGGGAGTTCTTTTCATATAAATGCATTCTACATAAACTGACCAAGGACGTATGATGTGTCGTCATCATGAATTTGTGATGTGTGACATGTTTTATATCCAGTCCTACCGAGAGATGATTGGATCCATGAAGTGAAAATAAATGTAAATGTAATGTTAATAAATTAACAGTACTCACAACGTAAATTGTTTATATGTTTACCTTCCCACATTTGGATTTTTTCCTTGATATTGTTGAGTAATGATAGAAATATTCACTGAAACTTGTAAAAAGTGGACATGGCTTCTAGATCTGGTATTTATTATACAGATATTGGTGTAAATATGTGGCTTTCTTACAGTGGAGGACATTATGGCCCTAGCTGATACTGTCTCAATGCATTTGGCAAATGCAAATTTTGATCAGCTGTTGCGAGTAAACATTATATCAATTTGTAATAACTTGAAACTGTTTGGACAGCAGCTGGAAACAGTTTATAAAGGTATGGTTAATATTCTTAGTAAGTTAAATGATTCACACTCTGAGTAAGATGTTGCTGCTAGCTGCAGTAAAATGAGTGTATATTTTTCCTTTGACATCAGATCAACTGGATAGGATATTTGTGGCATTTCGTAATGGGTGCAGAGATGAGCGACTGGATTACTTGTCTAGAATCCATTTATTGGAGGCCATTGAACTTCGAGCTTCCAATTGGCAAGGGTGTGACAACCTCACTGCATACTACAAGGCAAAGAATACAGTGGAGGTAAATTTCTAATTATCATAATCAGCTGTGCATGATAAAGACTCAGTTTTAATTGTCTGCTCTTAAACTCAGTAGGTGTAGTTGGTCTTCCCACCTTTCCTCTGGACATTCAGGATTTGCAAAGGTTCAACTACTGCAAAGAGTTCTTTCTTCTGGAATATAACTTTGTGTTGTCCATTGAAGGTCAACCAAGGTTCTGGAAGAACATGTTGCCTCAGTTTGCAGAGTTGAAAAGTTACTGGCTCCATCACACTGGTTTCTTGCTTGTCTTACTTTTCAGCCCTGAAGATAGAGGTGACATGTTCCTTTGAAACTGCAGTTGACATTCAACAGACTACATGGAGCTATGTATGACTACTGCTGAAAGAAGACCCCAAATCCTACATTAAGATATTGTATATGTGCATTTGTGTTTTGTTCAACAAATTTGCAAATATAACTTTTAGCTTAAATCATATTTTGAAAAATGATCTAGTAGATCATCATGCTATATGTGTGTATGCACACACACACAACTTTTAAACAGAAAGTTTTATGTGAACCATGTACCACTGAAGGCTATTCCAGCTTTGTATGATTTAATTTTCTTCACTTAATAATATCATCTGGTAATGCACAATAGATCGCTGATGGCTGCAGTGCAAGGACTGGTCATGGCCTACCCCTTATTCGTTCATAATGATCTTGGTAGGCATATACGTAGGTCATACGTAAAGTCATGAGCAACTTCTTTTTGCATGCAACCTGGGAACAGCAGACAAAAGAGAGTACGGTGGTAGGTGGAACCAGCTGTTGTGTTAACCTTGAGTTTCTTGCGACGTCAGTAGCTTGCATCATGTGACCAGTATCACTCCTAACAGAATGGCCGAGAACCATATGTCGTTTCGCCAGCGTGCTGTCATCGAATTTCTTGTGAAAGAGGAAATCCCTGCTGCAGAAATTCACCAGAGACTTCAGCGTTCTTATGGAAGTGTGCATGGGTGCGAGCAGTGTTTGAAGATGGTTGAAACATTTTAACACTTTGCAGACCGGTGGCATATTTTTATGTCCACCGCTTTTGAACGTGGTGGACCGGTGTCATATTATTATGACTTTAGGACACGTTATGTTGAAACACACTATACCTTGCACTGGCGCCAGGCAGACCCATGACTGGTGCGTGATAGACCTCTTGAATGTTTGCTTCGTAGTCAGTAACATGACCCCGCTGTTTATGACCCACCTGTTTTCCTTTCTCACTCCAAAAGAAAATGCCTTTGTTCATCTTCCATCTGCATGCACCAGGCAGGAAGTTACTAGTACAAAATGGATCAAGGTCGGAAGAGGTTGAGGTCCAAGCATTTTCCCGGAGAACAAGAAATATCTGACGTCCCTTGTGAGTCTGCTAGTGATAGCGACTCACAATCCGATAGTGAGTGTGGCAGGGGCGAACAAAAAATTGTGGCCACAGACAGTGGAAGTGAAAGTGAAAGTAGCTCTGACGAAAGTGCGGGTAGCAACATAGCGGGGAGAGCCACATGGGGAAAGTAGACAAATCGCCTGCTTTGGGACAGTTTACTGGAAATCCAGGGGTGAAGCAAATTCCATAAGACCCAACACAAGTGTCTGAAGTAGCAGAACTGTTTTTTGGAGATAGGGATGCTCGTGTTGTGAATATGATTTCCACAATTTACGTTTCGATAATGGTTGATATTCAAAGGAGACATGGACAAGTAAAGAAGCCTATTTGTATTTCTGAGTATATTGGTGAAGTACCTGTTTATTTTCAACAGTTGCATACACAAGGGTTTTTAGGTGTCGCCACAGGTAAAAATCTGGTGGGTGTGAAGGCCATGCAGTGGTTCCTTCTCTACCTGTACATCAGTCATGATATGTGTTAGTAAGAAATCTTGCACAGCACAGCTAACATGTGCTGGAGCACCACCATGCATGTATTACACACATTCTTGTTCTGACTGCCAGTAGTGCATCTGGCAGTAGCTTTGGGGTCATTCCATGTGAAATCATCAAGAAAGGTCGCTCACCATTTTTAAAAAGGTTCAAAATTTGTACATTTATTTCTACATATTTTCACACCTCAAAAAAATGTTAAAAAAATTGTGATCCACTCGGTTCTCCCGGTACAGCCGTTTTTATAATACGAAAAAAGCACGTTTTCGGCTCAAATGGAGGTTTGCGTTATCTTCTGTATCTCGATAACTATTGAAGCTAGAGACTCCGATAAAAAACCAATTTGTTCCTCATGATATGGACAACAAATCATATCATTACAAGATTTTACTCAACTCACTTTCTCTAGGTGTAATTAAGCTTGAAACTTACCTATCGATTTTGGGAAAACGCTATTTTGACCTTCAAAAACCAATGGGAAGGGGAAAGTATCAGGTCTGTGGTTTCTGCCCTTTGTTTTCTCCTACATGAAGAATATAATCACATAGTTTTGAACACCGTACCTATTTTCTAAAATTTTCCAGGAGCTTCCAAACTTTGCTCTGGACCCCAAATCGGCCATTTTAACATCTCATATCTCCGGTGGAGAAGCTCCGAAAATTTTGAATTCATAGCAAATAGTGCACTATTCTAGAGCAACTTGAAGTTTAAATTACAACTTTTATATTCAACTACTAGCGAAGTTGTGGGCACTTTGAATTTTACCAAGAAAAACCAATACCTCAACAATTGGCTTACCTGCATCCAGTGGTATTAGTTCTTTGTGTACTCCGATGAATACACGTATCTTCCAGTTTGTTTGAAAGTACACGTAGTTCAGTAAGTGTCCACTATCACGAATTCTTCGAAATCATCAGACTTGGATGTTTTATAACACCTGACCGTGTTTTCCTCCAGATGGACGACCTAGAGAAAGTGAGTTGAGTAAAATCTTGTAATGATATGATTTGTTGTCCATATCATGAGGAACAAATTGGTTTTTCGCATTATAGAAAGTTCGCTATTGAATATCAAAGTTGTAATTTTAACTCCACGTTACTCTTGAATAGAGCATTATTTGCTATGAGTTTAAAACTTTTTGGAGCTTCCCCACTGGAGATATGAGACATTAAAAATGACCGATTTTGGGCCCAGAGCAAAGTTTGGAAGCTCCTGGAAAATTTTGGAAAATAGTTACGGTGTTCAAAACTATGTGATTATATTCTTCATGTAGGAGAAAACAAAGGGTAAAAACCACAGATCTGATACTTTCCCCTTCCCATTGGTTTTTGAAGGTCAAAATAGCGTTTTCCCAAAATCGATAGGTAAGTTTCAAGCTTAATTACACCTAGAGAAAGTGAGTTGAGTAAAATCTTGTAATGATATGATTTGTTGTCCATATCATGAGGAACAAATTGGTTTTTCATTGGAGTCTCTAGCTTCAATAGTTATCAAGATACAGATGATAACGCAAACCTCCATTTGAGCCGAAAACGCGTTTTTTTTGCATTATAAAAACGGCTGTACTGGGAGAACCGAGCAGATCACAATTTTTTAAGCTTTTTTTTTTTGAGGTGTGAAAATATGTAGAAATAAGTGTACAAATTTTGAATTTTTTTAAAAATGGTGAGCAACCTTTCTGGATGATTTCACATGGAATGACCCTTTGGAGGATCCTATAAAGGGAAGTGTTGGTAGTGGTTGCCTGTAAGCAAATGTGGCAAAACATGTGGGCCTACCAAACAATCACCAAGAGTCCCTGCCCACAGATTAATGCTGTCTAAAATGGATTGCACCACGAGGACTCTCCTCTACCCACCAGTGTTGGTTGTGGTTGTTGAGGATGCTCTCTCTACAGAAATGTGCTTCATCTGTAAAGAGCACAGTTGAAACAGAAATGCTAAGCACTTGGTGCATTGAATCTCATGGAGGACATTTTTTGAACACTTATTATAAATGTACTCTTTCAGCTATAACTCACAAATTGAATGTTTCTGGACACATGTTGATATGGACATTTTTCTTATTTTGGTATGTGGAACTCATGCGCAAAGTTTATCTGGTCCTTTCAGTTACACCCTGTATAGATACATATTGTATATGAGAGATACTGCATTTGTCATATCTCTGTACATCTGATGATGAGATGAAACACCAGATTTGTAATGTGCATCAGATAATATTGAAGAGTTAGTGAAATAAAACTGGCCGCGCCATAGCTCAAGCGGTTAGTCGCTAGCTTCCCGCTGCGGTGGCCCAGGTTTGATCCCGGGTCTGATCAAGTGGGATTTGTGGTGGACAAAGTGGCACTGGGGCAGGTTTTCTCCGAGTACTTTGGTTTCCCCTGCCAATCTTCATTCCACCATTTGCTCCACAACTACCCTCACCTATCATCTGGGGCTGGTACAATGGGCCAGAAGTGGCCGCAGTACAAGGGACTTAGTTCCACCCCACCAGGAATAAAAAAAAATAATAGTGAAATAAAATAAGGTAAAGTGGTTTGGATTGAACTTGTTCAGATTTAGTTGCTAGTGTTTGTGTTAGCAATGCATAAACTAAGGGTCCTGTTACATATGTTGGACAATTAAATTACAACTTTTTTCTTTTGTACCAACTTTAATATCTGTTGGATTTTGTTTGTGATAGAATCAAGACTTGCTGCCAGTACCTGACACACCAACCCTTCTTTCTGTGGCACCGCCATTACTTGGCACCTCATCCTCCCCAGTACAGTCACAAGCCCCACTACTGGGCCCTGGTGAGGTAATAAAGACATCAGGAAAATTTGCCAAACCCACCAAGATACCAGGGAAGAATTATTGTAAGGATGAGGTTGTGATTCGTAATTCTGACTCTGGGAAAGGTTAGTATTACCTCCTTGTTTGTTTGTTACTACATGCTTGGAAAAAGCATTGCGTGCTTGATATAAGAAACAATTAAAAGAATTAGTTTTGTTCAAATGAAAATGAATTGAGACTTCTTCACAGTGATCTTGCTGAGCCATATGGATATCAGTATTTAACCCTGAAGAGGGCAATAGCAGGTTCCTCTGAAAAGTCTGTAATTTTAGCATCAGAAAACTGCATCAGATTTTTTAAATTTGATTTTATGAAGGTTGGTTTTCTTGTTACAATACATTTTATGTATATGGCTTTTTTATTGAAAATCTTGCAGTTTCCATTCTACACATGTTTGTGCAGAAGATTGTTTTCTTTGGGGAGGTGGGGGTTCTCAGATATACAATGAGAGGATTTTGGGGGTGGGAAGGGGATTAAGAGCCGTTCCCACAGAATAGAGAATTCTTTATAAGAATCTGTGGCGTTTGGTGATGTACTTTGTTGTCTTGCCAAGAAGCAAGATATTCTTTGTCATATGGAAAGATGTATTACGTAGGGATTCATGTATAGATTTTTTTGTGTATTTTTAACAAAAGTATTTATTATTTGAGGTGTTGTAAGACCGATTTCTTGACAAGGTAATGGGAAGTACAGAGTATGCTAGATTTATTATTGGTTTTCTTATGTAATAAGAAATTTATAAGCTATCCATGTATGTAATTAACTGAGAATCATGCTATGAAGACATATGGGGGAGTGGAAGTTCAGCTGTTTTGTACTTAAATGTGGCACTAGATGCATATGACTGGTCAGCTTCACACCCTTGCAACTTTACCCTTGTACCCATTGTTTATTACTAAATACTGGACAAAGCATCACATGCATAATGTGACTAATAAATAGGTAAAGGAAACCTATTTTATATAAATGAAATCTGGATGCTGTGAGGAAGAGAAAAATGTCTTGCACTGCCAAAAACTGAACCTTGAATCCTCATTGTCCAGACCATAGCCTAGTCTTGATACTGACTGTGTTATCCTGGCTCCCTTAGCAGTCTTACTGTGTTCGAGATATTCAGGGGAAGAAGTTTTCTTTTACTCTGTCTGCTTCAGTGTTTGGGCAACCTTGACACACTGTTCTTCTGCAGTAAAATTGGTCATATGTAGTTTTCCTCCATCAGCAGTCTGTTTTTGAGCGCTTTGGAGTTTGTTTATGATCAGTTCACATTTTCAATGAAAATATTTATACTCTCTTGATGGAAATTGCTTTGAAACAAGCCAGTTGTGAGCCAGAGTTCTTGCAAAAAGAATTCTTGTATTATTAATTTGGACTTGAGTAGATCAGAAACAGAAATAGGGACTGATAAGGGTTAAGTCAGAATATTTACATTTAGGAATGATATTTCAGTAGTTCAAGAGCTTAACCTTTGCCAGTCATTCACTATATTGCTGTAATGGTGTGGCTGCAGTCCATCTGACCAAGTGTTGCAAACTTTGCTAGCCATGCATCACACTGTTTTAACAGTGTGCCTGAAGTCCAGCTAACCAAATGCTGCTAGATTTACTGGCCACATATTGCATGGTTTTTACCAAACATTCACTCCCTCACCTCTTTCTTTTTTTATTGAAATAAATATGACAGTTACACTCATATTTATATTTATATTATTGTTCATGATCAGCTGAGTCCTGATTTTAACCTATTACTAGTTAAAACTCCACAGTTAAATTCCAGCAACCACCCTCTTAGTACAAGGGATTTTAATCCCCTTTTCCATAGTTTCATTCATTCATTCATTCATTCATTTTTTATTTGTTCACAAGATCTACATTTGGCGATATTGCCTCAGATATATGAGGGGGGACCCAAAAATAACGGAACCGACCTGTTGTGCGCGCATGCTTTGTAGTTACGAGTTGTGCTGCTAGGTGGTGTTAGCTGGGGGTCTCCCGCGACTGTTAGTGAGCTGGCGTCAGTCTGAGTTAAGTGGTTTGTCTGTGGTGCTCTGTTGTGTGCGTTCCTGTTTCAACCCTTTGGCGATTAGTGAGATGGCCGACCAGAAGGAACAAANGCACCACAGACAAACCACTTAACTCAGACTGACGCCAGCTCACTAACAGTCGCGGGAGACCCCCAGCTAACACCACCTAGCAGCACAACTTGTAACTACAAAGCATGCGCGCGCAACAGGTCGGTTCCGGTTATTTTTGGGTCCCCCTTTGTAGAACACGTCCATATAGTCTAAATGTCCGTAATGACAGTGTCATAACAGAATACAGAAAGTACAAATATACAAATGTAAGTTTAAAAACATCCAGAGAATCACGTTATAACAGAAAACCTCATATACATAATAACAGTTCACTATCATAACAGTAATTATAAGCACGCAAAACACATGGTAATGCCACCTATTTAACTTAAATTTCATCAATACAATTTAAGGTATCTAAAATATCTTTGAGGACAAGGTCCCATAATATACAAACAACTTATAGTACTAATAGATACAAAATAAACATTTATTTTATTCACAATTCATTAAAATTGGTTTCAGATTCAGTCATATTGCAATTACGATTTAAATCTTGTATCTTAAAAATATAATAAAATATTACATTTAATCCTTATAGTTATAGTTAAAGTATTCATCCATGGTATAAAATGAATGAAGAAATAAACAAATTTTTAATACCAATTTAAATTGTTCAGCATTTTGAGACATCTCCTTTATTGTGGCTGGTAAGCCATTAAACACCTTTATTCCTGCATAATAGGCCCCCTTCTGAAAAACTGTCAGTTGAGATAGTGGTTGATGTAAATCATGTTTTGCCCTGGTATAATATTCTGGGCCTGAGATATTGTGGTGGAAACCAGTTCAGAGAGTTGACTGTTTTGGTATCAAATAGGCAAGGCTCTTAAGTGCCATATTAGTTACAGCATAAAGTGATCAAAATCTGGGTGTTCTGAAATAGTCATCATGTTATAGGATTCATTAAAAGTGTACTTTGACATATTTTTTGATATGGTGTAGTGATGGGCATCAAGGGACGGCGTGTTCACATGATTGAGGAGCTGAGCGAGACCATCATTTCATTTCAGCGAGGTAAAGCCCCAGTGCACGCACACTTTAGGGGTTATAGTATTGTATAACAATTTGCATTGTGTGTGCCGCAGCATGGACTAATATAAATCAATTGTTGTTGAATGAACTGGTTGCTAGTGAATGTTGAACTAACCTGACATCTCTCATAACTGCTGTTTACTTATTTTACTGTTTTACAAGAAATTGAGGTTTATGGTATTGTGTGCATTTATCTGTTTGTCACCCAGTAACTACAGCTGACAGATTTCCATGAACCTTGGTATGGATCCCACACTACTGTGTTTTCTATTTTGCTGGTATCAGTAATGCCAAAATGGCAGCCTTAGAGGTAGAAGTGACCTAGTGCAGTCCTGAAATTTTGTGCGGTCATAGATGTTCAAAGTACATATAGTTTGTACAGAAGTCATGTTTTTGTAGAAAGTAAAACACCATGACCACTGTACAAAATCTGTTTAGCTCTTTTTGGTAATAATAACTAAACAACCATTGGAGCCAAGTTATGAAGTTTTCCATGGAGGTGGGTTATAAACCTGCCTACAAACTGCATTATAACACACACTTCTTCTTCTTCTGCCGATTCAAGGATTGAGTTGTGACCGGTTCCAAGACGTCACACATGTACCTGAAAATTTTGTTTCCAGTTTTTGTTGAATATTACAGACTTAAGGACAGAGCAGAATTTTGAGATTATATTAGAGAAGTTTAATCTATTCAGACTTCATGCAGTGGAAATACACAAAGAAAGGTATTACTAAATTGTGCTATAATTATTAATTTATAGTTCTTGCCAGCTTTGCAGTATATTTTGAAGCATGTGAAGGAAAATAGCCATCATAAATTCTTCCAGGAAGTTATTGGCTTTCCTTTCATGTACAGATTCCCATGATTTTATGACAACTTAGGTGAATCCTGAGGTTATGCTGAGTAAAAACATTGTATCAAGATGCGTCATATTCTCAGTGGTTCTGGAGCTATGGCTATTTGAAATGTAGTGCATGTGTACTGTAGGCATGAATGTTTTTGTGCAAAATTTTTTCAAAATGAACTGATGGCCCTTTCAGAGAATGTTTGTCTGTGAACATGATTTCAGAGATAATACAAGCATGACAGAGCACCCCTGCATTTCAGTAGGAGTGCCACATAGTATCTGAATGAACATTTTCCTGGCTGTTGGTTCAGCCATGGCATGGCCACTGTGTTCACCAGATCTCAGCAGCTTGGGTTACCATGTGTTGGCTCAAATAGGAGCACTGTGTATGAACACAAGGTGGATGCAAGAGACAGACTACTTCAGTGAGGTTTTTGATGCTGCAAGACACATTAATAACATTCCAGATTGAGCATTGAAGTTGACGTTGGCCATTTTGAACAATTTACTTAAGCTACACAAACTGTAAAGTGTAATAATTCTGCCTTTTCCCCCAAAAAATGTATCTTTCCAATAACAGACTGCTTCAAGTCAACGTACATTTCAGATACCCAAAAGTTCTGAAACCATTGAGAATAGGATCTATGTTGATACAACATATTTCACTGAGAATAACCTCAGGAATTACCTGAAGTTATGGCATCTTCATGAGACATCCTATATGCTCACATCTAATACCAAGACATATAACTTAGCAGCTGGTTTTTCTAAACACCACACTACTATGGAAGCTGCTTCATAGCCAGGAGGTAAAGGATTTGAATCTTGATAGGGCATGAACTTTTCTCTGATTAAATTCTCTTTTGGTGTTGTATAATCTCTGCAGTTAAGTTATCTTCATAAGAAAAAAACAATAGTTTCTTTTCCTTATGGCTATGAAAATTAACTGGCCAAGTTTTATAGGGCCTATGAAAATGATAGGTGTTGAGTGAAAAGTACCCCTCTCCCTTTTGTGTCTCTGGCTGTGAACTTTTGTTCTCTTGTTAACCGAGGAAATTACAGAAACTGTTCTCTGTCTGGCTTGTGAAATGTTTGTTTGTTATTTGATGACACTATCAGCATCAAGACTATATAGTGTTTATGAGAGGATGATTATTAAAATATTTGTATTATGACTAGCAGAGAATACTTAGATAACGAAATAATAGAGTAGCCTGTAAAGAACCTAATGCAAACACATTTGGAGTAAGTTATCAAGCCACATCATTTCCCCCACCTTTAACTGTGAGTCAACCCCCAACTTTCAGTTCAGTCATTGCCTGACATTCTTATTGTTCAGGTGTGTTCAACTTTCTATCAGTTTTTCAGTCTGGAAGAGCGTTTTACATTCATTCATTCATTCATTCATTTATTTATAGTTCCAAAAAATCCATAGAGGCATCTGCCTCAGATATAGAACAAGTCAATAATACAATATAACATATAAATATACATACATAATCAGATAGTCATCATTGTCAAAATTTAAATACTCAATACAGCAAAACTGCTGTACAGCAATACATTCTATATATCAAAATAACATTTAAAATTACATACACGATCAAAAGACCACCAAGATCCTTAATATACTAATATAAAATCTATTTTCTTAATATATAATACACCTGTATCACAACAGTAATAGCACCCTTTTCCTGAGTATTCATTCCACAGTCCATTGCATTCTAGCAATAGGCAACAGTGTTAATTTAAATATACATTTTATTCATTCATTCATTTATTACAGTTAAAAAATCCACAAAGGGGTCTGCTTCAAATATAGAAGAA
>NW_019726261.1:232040-260918 GCF_002891405.2 Cryptotermes secundus
TTATTAATAAGATAGTAAGCTGCATCATCTGTTGATCGTGCATGTCTAAATCCAAACTGTTCATTAGCAAGAATATTATTTTTCTTGATATGTTGTTGCATTCTATTATAGATTACCTTTTCAAAGATCTTAGAAATTGATGTGAGCAGTGAAATAGGTCTGTAGTTCGATGTGTCATTTTTATCACCTTTTTTATATATGGGCTTTATTTCAGAGAACTTTAATCTTAGTGGAAAATTGCCAGTTGTTAGCATTCTGTTATATAAATAAGTTACAGGAGAAGAAATATAGGGACTGCTGACTTTTAAAATTTTAGTTGATATCCCATCATATCCATATGAATTTTTTGTTTTCAAGGATTTTATAATATCTTCATTTCCTTTGACGATACACAATTTAATGTAATAGGGGGAAAAGGTTGATTACGTGTCCTAGATAGATAAGATATAGGATTTTCTTGGTTGGAAGTGTCATTAGCTGAGCGATTATTTTTAACAACTGATACAAAATATTTATTGAATTCCTCAGCAATAATCTGAGAATCTGAGGATAAATTACTGTTTACCCTTATAGTACTTATATTGGGTACATTAGGTTTTATTTTCGAAGTACTCTTTACAATATTCCACACAGTTGCAATTTTATTATTTGAATGAGTTATAATATTATTGTTATGTTTTTTTTTTTTGCAAGTTTGATAACAGAAGTTAAAATTTTACAGTATGTTATGCTGCATTCAGAAGAAAAGTTATTCTGTGCCCTGGAAAGATAGGTAATTGTGCAGCTGGTAGAAAATGTACAGTAAGTGAGGCATGTGTATGTCATTGGTGAAGTATAAAACAAAATTGTTTTCATGTCTGACAAATAAGAAGTCTTTTTAAGTATCTTTAAGTCAAATTGGCAGTGCAGATGAAACTGCAATTTTTTTTCAACATGCCTTACAATTATATCATAAATTTCATAGGGAAAAACAAGTTTAATGGTAGCCATAGGCTACAAAACGTTACAAGTTACTGTCATGCTCTGTATAACTGCAAATGGCAATAAATTACCACCATACATAATATTAAACAAAAAGACATTTCCAAAAGAAAATGTTTACAAAGATGTGATAGTTCAGGCTCAAAAAATACATGGATGACATTGAAGTTAATGGAAGACTGGTTTGGATATACAGTGGGAATGTCAGCCTTTTGTGTTATCGAAACCATGGAGTATGCTTGTAATGGATGCATTTTATGACCATCTCTTCAATAGAATCAGAACTAGGTTAAGGAAGAAAAGCACCGATCTAGTGATAATTCCTAGTGACAAGACAGATTAATTACAACCACTTGATATGACAATTAAAAAATCATTTAAGTATCTTGTCTGTAAACACTATGATGGCTGGCTGAATAAAGACAAGTGGCAAAATAAAGAGAGCATCAGCATCAGTAACAGTGGAGTGGATATCAAAAGCTTGGAAAGCGGTGCCAGTCAATATTATTTCAAAATCGTTTTTAAAGTGCTGTTTGTCTAATGCAGAAGATGGAATGCAATGTGACATTCTTTGGGACGACAGTGAACAAAGCGGCAAGGGTGCATCATCTTCAGAAAATGAAAGTATGACTGAAGGATCATTGGATGAACTTTCTGATTAAATAAAAAAGATGGAAAGGAAGGTGCATGTAGTGAAAATTTTGAATTTTAATTTAATTCTGATATATTTCCATTTGCAATTTAAATGTGTTCTAAATATTTTATTTTAATTTATGTGTTCTAAATAAACTCACTGAAATAAATAAATATTTCCAGTTTTTCCCTAAACCCGTTATTTAAAAATTGGATGCATCTTAAATTAGAGGGTGTCCTATATTTGAAGTTAAGTGGTATTCAGTGATTCAGTATTGAGAGGGTGGGTTTCCCCATGCACCGCGACTGATAGTCTGTTGTACATCCCCCTTTTAATTTCTACCATCTCCATCCCCTACCGATACTGGTGCTCGCTATCAGCCCCTTTCTGTCAGCGAGGTTGTCCCTCCTCTGGCAGTGGTACCTAATACTTTAGCTCCTTTCTGCCAGCAAGGTTTCTACCCTCTGCTTGGCAGAGGTATCTAATAATTAGTCCCTTTCTGTCAGCGAGGTTGTCCCTCCTCTGGCAGTGGTACCTAATACTTCCCCATCTATCAGAGGCATTGGAAACTATTTGGGTGGGAATCTTTTTGGCCTAATTTAGCTCAGAGGCCTCCTAGAGGCATGAGGTTCTTTCATGTGCCGTAAATCTACGACACAGGACCCACGGCTTAAAGCCCCTCCCGGAGGACTTGTTCCCTGAATTTTTCCGCCTTTAAAAATTCCACGACCTCCGCCGCGTTTGAAGCCGCGTACCTTGAGTCATGAGGTGGGAACGTTACTCCTAGACTACGGAGGCCGTTTAAGTGGTATTAAATATAGTGAAACTTTCAAGTATAGGGAACTAAACATTGAGATATCCAGACTAGGCCAAAAGAAATTTAATTCTAAATGAAGGATAAGTTTAAACTGAGGAACACAGTTGAAGATTCCTCCTGTGTAATATATTGTAACGTGTTTTGTCACTGAAGATGCAGTTCAGATTGTTAATTGGTTTATTTAACAACCTACAAGTCGTAACTACAAATACTTACAACACTTGCGGGTTTAGGCAATTTACAAACCCCACACAATAATCTCTTCACACTATCTTCAATAGTCTTCACATATTCACAGTACAACACAGGAGCTATACAAGTGTCACTGTATTACACACTCCCAATATAATTGTACTACAGTACACAAAGTCTTGAAGGCACACAATAAGTCTTCACTGGCGGACTTCTCAGTTATCGCACACTATCACATAAAATCTTCTAACCACGCGTTCGGGCCTTCTTTCCGCGGCTGCTGCTATATTTCAACTGAACTGCTTAGGCATTCCAGTTCTCTTATAAACCCTCAGTCGGGCAGCGGAAAACCCACGTCGCTTCACTGTTGTGTAAACGCCATGTTTACAGGCGTTGCGGGGGAACGCTGCTGGGAGTTGTTTATTGCTGCATAGTACCCGCGGTGTCCCCTGTTACGTCACTGTAGGAAGTGCTGTTACATCACCGTGGGGGAGGGGGGTGTTTACTGAGTGTTGTTTAATGATGGAAGAAGTGGGGGTATGTGACGTTACTCCTGAGACCACAGAGTTCATGTGACCTCTACTTCCTGTTGCACCATCCATGTCACACTATAACAAATAACAGCAAGATAAGCATAGTCTTTGAAATGTGCTATCAGACCCCAGTCTAGAATGTAAACTTTGGGTATTATGACAGCCAGATGTACTGCTTTAGTTTCAACTTACGTAACTTGCAGATCAAGGTGATGGAAGTTTCTTAAATCCACAGTTCAATTTTTGGCACTAGTTTTACCTGTTAATGTAACTGAAGGTGAACATCACCCAATACATTTTGAAAGTTTATGTCATAAACTCATTCAATAAATCTTCTATTGGGTTAGATCAGGTGAGATGTAAGCATGAATGAGAGAAACAATAAATGCAGGCAGTATTTTAGTCTGATACCTCTAGGTAAATGACCATGTGACAGACCTTGGTATAGATGGGAGTAAAGGAAATATTGTGTTATGGTGTGGAATGGGTTTAACTGCCAGATTTCACAAGAGGGTACCTGATTACATGAACTGTTGCATCTTTTTGGATGTAATATCTTCTCTCTTGATTGGATTTTCATGAGCTTTCAGTGTAGTTAGAGTTCTAGCAGCTTGCTGACGGTCTGGATTGTGAGCATTTGATCCTGGTGCAGACAGGATTATTCTCTTTGACGCCACATCCAGGCTGATGTTCATTCTCTCCCTGATGGAGCATATCTGTAACATGCTGTGCACTTGTTATCCTTGATTTTAATTTCCATCTGCTTTTGTGAACCTCACAATTGAGCTTATGAATGGCAAAAATGCCTGAAGCTTCAAAAGGTCAAGAAGTGCATTCTAATTTGACACCAAGTGAAGTTATAACCCATTGTCTTATGAGTGTCCTGTTATACAAGAGGATAACTTTATGTTTACAAAGGTTGTAAACTTCGCTTCTTACTTTCTACTTTAGTGCAGCAAAGATCAAACATTTAATTCACTTACTCAGCAGTAAGCTTATGCTTTATTTTTTTCTAACAGAATGTAACTAATCGTTCCATCTGTTACCGTATTTTATTACTGTACAAAATATTCTTATCCTACATGTGTACAAATGCAACAGTGGTTCTCTATCAGAATACAATGATTTAACCATGCATAAGCTAATGGATTAAAGTAGTTTGGTCTCCTTGCAGTAGTCTTTAAATTGCCATAAAATTATTTGATTTTGTACAGGTTTTTTTAATATATATATACATACGTACATACAATGGGCTACCTTTTAAGGTTTTTTTGGGGAACAGTGGATTTGAACATTAAAATGAAGAAACCCTTAAGCAAAGGAAATCGAAACCTGAGATTATTTACTTGGGATGATTGAAATTAAACTTTAAATGAGGGATTGTTATAAATCAATGGACTTTAAAAGGGTATTCCACCATATTTGATAAATGAAAAACAAAGCACTTGCTATAGTTAGGTCCCACATCAAACAGAAAATGTGATGTTGCTCTAGTCCACCAACTGTAACTTACAGTAGTTCTTTAAATGATGAAGTATATCATAATATATTCACATTCTATGATCTGGGTTCTTCCTCAGCACCTAGGTAGAAGTATATATATATATATATTCCCTGTTGTTGCTGGGAAGTGCTGTTTATCAAATTGTCACTTCTTTGTAAATTTGCCACTTTGATTTGCATTTAAGGTCTGTGTTAGTGTTTTGCAAATGTGATAACTCTAATTCACCTTTTATTGCCCTTCCCATGTACACCATAAAAGAAATGAAATTCTGAGAAAATTGCAAATTCCACAGGTGACAGATTTTGTAGAGTAGAGAAGGACACAGTGACATGATGACCTTTGTCAGGATTCCAAACAAGATCTAAAAATATTAATCTAATGAAAACAGAAATTTAAGCGGAATATGAAATTATAGAAGAATTCTATTCTGTAATATCCATAGCTGCCCACAATAGATATCTGCTTACTTTTGCAAGTTATGTTGTTGACAGGGGTCTGGCTATCCTGAATGGTATTTCCATAGGGTTTCTTATTTCTTCTCAAGATATGCTGGGGGTTTACCTTAAAATTGGCCACAACTGATTCCTACAGTATCTCTTCTGATTTGCTAGTCACAGTCTACTATATCTCATTTGACACTGTAATTTCAGCACTTGATACAGTGATATGAAGTAACAAATTAATCATCTTATTTTCAAGCCATTTGAACTTTTGCTTACAGAAATTTGAGGTGTGAGTCAATGTAAATGTATGTTTGACATAAAAGAGAGAGAACTATTGATACCGAAATAGATTTATAGATATCTGTCATTGCTGAGAGTTTATTTCTTTGCAGGTGCTCACATTTATCCAGAATTCTACTTGGCATGGTGACAGTCTTAACGTGTATCATATTTCCCGTCTTTTAATTTCAGATCTGTTCCTGAAATTACTGCATGAACTTTTATCACGTGCATCCTGTTTCATACAAACACTAGCAATGTGTGGAATGATATTAATCTCCTGTGTTGCACAGAACTGATTGATAACGTATTGTATATGTACATTAATGTTATCAGCACTTATTAAAGCTGCTATATGATTTGTTAGTATATGCAATGTATTTTATGTTTTTATCCAGTAAATCCAGGAGCAAAGGAACGCTTGGTACAGATAACAGGCCCAAATGAAGAAAAGATTAAGTAAGTAGTGATTTCTGTATAATATAGTATTCCATTCTTAGGAGTAGTTGTCATGCTTACCCTTCTTGTATTGGGGATCAGAATAATTAAACAGACTTTGTACATATGGCGTTCCGTAAATAGTGCCTCCTGTTTTTTGTGTTAATATGTAACGTCTGAGATGGATGTTGGTGGTGTTGTAGTAAAGGTTGAACCTTTCCTCCAGTGTACTGTTAGTTTGGTTGTCATGCGACAGCGACAGTAGAGCAGTCTACCAAAATGGTGTCTGATATAGAAGTGCGTATGAAACAGAGATGTGTTATTGAATTTCTCACTGCCGAACAAATTGTACCCACTGACATCCATCGACACTTGCTAAAGGTGTACGGAGACAATACAGTGGATGTCAGCACAGTGAGGCGGTGGGTAGTGCGTTTCAACAGTGGCGAAAGTGAAGTGCACGACAAGCCATGCCCTGGGCGTCCCTCTGCTCAGCTGCTACTCCTCACAATGAACAGCGCCTCATCCGTACAGATCAGCAGATAATGACCAGGGACTGTCAATTCTGAACGCTACAAGACAACACTGACTAAGCTGAAAGCCCGCATTTTCCAAGTCAGGCCAATGAAGCAGACAACCTTTCGCTTGCAACACGATAACGCTATACCCGATACCAGTTTGGCAACCACAGCGAACATTACAAAGTTTGGCTGGACTGTCCTACAACATCCACCTTATCGCCCCGGTTTAGCACCTTTAGACTTCCATCTCTTTGGTCCTATGAAAGATGGACTACATGGGCAACATTTTCCAGACAACGATGCTGTCATTGCAGCTGTAAGAAAGTGGCTAGCTTCTGCTGGCGCTGACTTTTATGGGCACAGCATACAGGCTCTTGTTAATCGCTGGCAAAAGTGCATAAAGAATGGTGGTGATTATGTGGAAAAATAACTGTAAGTAGCTGAAATCCTGCTCTATTTAACTGCATTATTATGCTTTCTGTATCTGTTGTAGTTTTCTTTAAAAAAAATTGGAGGCATTATATATGGAACGCTCCTCGTACATAATGTCACTTCACAGAACCAATTACTTTCATCATAACTATTGTTACACATTGATATTTTTAGAAGTGTTGGTCATCCTACAACAGATCCTTTGGCTTTGCTCTGTCTTGCCATAAGTACTACCTTGTGTCTGAGTTACACACACACACACACAACTTCACAGATCCATTGCCCGTATTGGGCCGGATATTGAGCTTGTCAGATTATTGCGATATGCAACCAAGTCCAAATAGACACAACCTAGATACAATAGGAATATAATACAATTAGGTATTTGCCATATATTCATCAATAGAATAGAAAGCTTTCAAGATNGCCAGCAAGGTTTCTACCCTCTGCTTGGCAGAGGTATCTAATAATTAGTCCCTTTCTGTCAGCGAGGTTGTCCCTCCTCTGGCAGTGGTACCTAATACTTCCCCATCTATCAGAGGCATTGGAAACTATTTGGGTGGGAATCTTTTTGGCCTAATTTAGCTCAGAGGCCTCCTAGAGGCATGAGGTTCTTTCATGTGCCGTAAATCTACGACACAGGACCCACGGCTTAAAGCCCCTCCCGGAGGACTTGTTCCCTGAATTTTTCCGCCTTTAAAAATTCCACGACCTCCGCCGCGTTTGAAGCCGCGTACCTTGAGTCATGAGGTGGGAAAGTTACTCCTAGACTACGGAGGCCGTTTAAGTGGTATTAAATATAGTGAAACTTTCAAGTATAGGGAACTAAACATTGAGATATCCAGACTAGGCCAAAAGAAATTTAATTCTAAATGAAGGATAAGTTTAAACTGAGGAACACAGTTGAAGATTCCTCCTGTGTAATATATTGTAACGTGTTTTGTCACTGAAGATGCAGTTCAGATTGTTAATTGGTTTATTTAACAACCTACAAGTCGTAACTACAAATACTTACAACACTTGCGGGTTTAGGCAATTTACAAACCCCACACAATAATCTCTTCACACTATCTTCAATAGTCTTCACATATTCACAGTACAACACAGGAGCTATACAAGTGTCACTGTATTACACACTCCCAATATAATTGTACTACAGTACACAAAGTCTTGAAGGCACACAATAAGTCTTCACTGGCGGACTTCTCAGTTATCGCACACTATCACATAAAATCTTCTAACCACGCGTTCGGGCCTTCTTTCCGCGGCTGCTGCTATATTTCAACTGAACTGCTTAGGCATTCCAGTTCTCTTATAAACCCTCAGTCGGGCAGCGGAAAACCCACGTCGCTTCACTGTTGTGTAAACGCCATGTTTACAGGCGTTGCGGGGGAACGCTGCTGGGAGTTGTTTATTGCTGCATAGTACCCGCGGTGTCCCCTGTTACGTCACTGTAGGAAGTGCTGTTACATCACCGTGGGGGAGGGGGGTGTTTACTGAGTGTTGTTTAATGATGGAAGAAGTGGGGGTATGTGACGTTACTCCTGAGACCACAGAGTTCATGTGACCTCTACTTCCTGTTGCACCATCCATGTCACACTATAACAAATAACAGCAAGATAAGCATAGTCTTTGAAATGTGCTATCAGACCCCAGTCTAGAATGTAAACTTTGGGTATTATGACAGCCAGATGTACTGCTTTAGTTTCAACTTACGTAACTTGCAGATCAAGGTGATGGAAGTTTCTTAAATCCACAGTTCAATTTTTGGCACTAGTTTTACCTGTTAATGTAACTGAAGGTGAACATCACCCAATACATTTTGAAAGTTTATGTCATAAACTCATTCAATAAATCTTCTATTGGGTTAGATCAGGTGAGATGTAAGCATGAATGAGAGAAACAATAAATGCAGGCAGTATTTTAGTCTGATACCTCTAGGTAAATGACCATGTGACAGACCTTGGTATAGATGGGAGTAAAGGAAATATTGTGTTATGGTGTGGAATGGGTTTAACTGCCAGATTTCACAAGAGGGTACCTGATTACATGAACTGTTGCATCTTTTTGGATGTAATATCTTCTCTCTTGATTGGATTTTCATGAGCTTTCAGTGTAGTTAGAGTTCTAGCAGCTTGCTGACGGTCTGGATTGTGAGCATTTGATCCTGGTGCAGACAGGATTATTCTCTTTGACGCCACATCCAGGCTGATGTTCATTCTCTCCCTGATGGAGCATATCTGTAACATGCTGTGCACTTGTTATCCTTGATTTTAATTTCCATCTGCTTTTGTGAACCTCACAATTGAGCTTATGAATGGCAAAAATGCCTGAAGCTTCAAAAGGTCAAGAAGTGCATTCTAATTTGACACCAAGTGAAGTTATAACCCATTGTCTTATGAGTGTCCTGTTATACAAGAGGATAACTTTATGTTTACAAAGGTTGTAAACTTCGCTTCTTACTTTCTACTTTAGTGCAGCAAAGATCAAACATTTAATTCACTTACTCAGCAGTAAGCTTATGCTTTATTTTTTTCTAACAGAATGTAACTAATCGTTCCATCTGTTACTGTATTTTATTACTGTACAAAATATTCTTATCCTACATGTGTACAAATGCAACAGTGGTTCTCTATCAGAATACAATGATTTAACCATGCATAAGCTAATGGATTAAAGTAGTTTGGTCTCCTTGCAGTAGTCTTTAAATTGCCATAAAATTATTTGATTTTGTACAGGTTTTTTTAATATATATATACATACGTACATACAATGGGCTACCTTTTAAGGTTTTTTTGGGGAACAGTGGATTTGAACATTAAAATGAAGAAACCCTTAAGCAAAGGAAATCGAAACCTGAGATTATTTACTTGGGATGATTGAAATTAAACTTTAAATGAGGGATTGTTATAAATCAATGGACTTTAAAAGGGTATTCCACCATATTTGATAAATGAAAAACAAAGCACTTGCTATAGTTAGGTCCCACATCAAACAGAAAATGTGATGTTGCTCTAGTCCACCAACTGTAACTTACAGTAGTTCTTTAAATGATGAAGTATATCATAATATATTCACATTCTATGATCTGGGTTCTTCCTCAGCACCTAGGTAGAAGTATATATATATATATATATTCCCTGTTGTTGCTGGGAAGTGCTGTTTATCAAATTGTCACTTCTTTGTAAATTTGCCACTTTGATTTGCATTTAAGGTCTGTGTTAGTGTTTTGCAAATGTGATAACTCTAATTCACCTTTTATTGCCCTTCCCATGTACACCATAAAAGAAATGAAATTCTGAGAAAATTGCAAATTCCACAGGTGACAGATTTTGTAGAGTAGAGAAGGACACAGTGACATGATGACCTTTGTCAAGATTCCAAACAAGATCTAAAAATATTAATCTAATGAAAACAGAAATTTAAGCGGAATATGAAATTATAGAAGAATTCTATTCTGTAATATCCATAGCTGCCCACAATAGATATCTGCTTACTTTTGCAAGTTATGTTGTTGACAGGGGTCTGGCTATCCTGAATGGTATTTCCATAGGGTTTCTTATTTCTTCTCAAGATATGCTGGGGGTTTACCTTAAAATTGGCCACAACTGATTCCTACAGTATCTCTTCTGATTTGCTAGTCACAGTCTACTATATCTCATTTGACACTGTAATTTCAGCACTTGATACAGTGATATGAAGTAACAAATTAATCATCTTATTTTCAAGCCATTTGAACTTTTGCTTACAGAAATTTGAGGTGTGAGTCAATGTAAATGTATGTTTGACATAAAAGAGAGAGAACTATTGATACCGAAATAGATTTATAGATATCTGTCATTGCTGAGAGTTTATTTCTTTGCAGGTGCTCACATTTATCCAGAATTCTACTTGGCATGGTGACAGTCTTAACGTGTATCATATTTCCCGTCTTTTAATTTCAGATCTGTTCCTGAAATTACTGCATGAACTTTTATCACGTGCATCCTGTTTCATACAAACACTAGCAATGTGTGGAATGATATTAATCTCCTGTGTTGCACAGAACTGATTGATAACGTATTGTATATGTACATTAATGTTATCAGCACTTATTAAAGCTGCTATATGATTTGTTAGTATATGCAATGTATTTTATGTTTTTATCCAGTAAATCCAGGAGCAAAGGAACGCTTGGTACAGATAACAGGCCCAAATGAAGAAAAGATTAAGTAAGTAGTGATTTCTGTATAATATAGTATTCCATTCTTAGGAGTAGTTGTCATGCTTACCCTTCTTGTATTGGGGATCAGAATAATTAAACAGACTTTGTACATATGGCGTTCCGTAAATAGTGCCTCCTGTTTTTTGTGTTAATATGTAACGTCTGAGATGGATGTTGGTGGTGTTGTAGTAAAGGTTGAACCTTTCCTCCAGTGTACTGTTAGTTTGGTTGTCATGCGACAGCGACAGTAGAGCAGTCTACCAAAATGGTGTCTGATATAGAAGTGCGTATGAAACAGAGATGTGTTATTGAATTTCTCACTGCCGAACAAATTGTACCCACTGACATCCATCGACACTTGCTAAAGGTGTACGGAGACAATACAGTGGATGTCAGCACAGTGAGGCGGTGGGTAGTGCGTTTCAACAGTGGCGAAAGTGAAGTGCACGACAAGCCATGCCCTGGGCGTCCCTCTGCTCAGCTGCTACTCCTCACAATGAACAGCGCCTCATCCGTACAGATCAGCAGATAATGACCAGGGACTGTCAATTCTGAACGCTACAAGACAACACTGACTAAGCTGAAAGCCCGCATTTTCCAAGTCAGGCCAATGAAGCAGACAACCTTTCGCTTGCAACACGATAACGCTATACCCGATACCAGTTTGGCAACCACAGCGAACATTACAAAGTTTGGCTGGACTGTCCTACAACATCCACCTTATCGCCCCGGTTTAGCACCTTTAGACTTCCATCTCTTTGGTCCTATGAAAGATGGACTACATGGGCAACATTTTCCAGACAATGATGCTGTCATTGCAGCTGTAAGAAAGTGGCTAGCTTGTGCTGGCGCTGACTTTTATGGGCACAGCATACAGGCTCTTGTTAATCGCTGGCAAAAGTGCATAAAGAATGGTGGTGATTATGTGGAAAAATAACTGTAAGTAGCTGAAATCCTGCTCTATTTAACTGCATTATTATGCTTTCTGTATCTGTTGTAGTTTTCTTTAAAAAAAATTGGAGGCATTATATATGGAACGCTCCTCGTACATAATGTCACTTCACAGAACCAATTACTTTCATCATAACTATTGTTACACATTGATATTTTTAGAAGTGTTGGTCATCCTACAACAGATCCTTTGGCTTTGCTCTGTCTTGCCATAAGTACTACCTTGTGTCTGAGTTACACACACACACACACACACACAACTTCACAGATCCATTGCCCGTATTGGGCCGGATATTGAGCTTGTCAGATTATTGCGATATGCAACCAAGTCCAAATAGACACAACCTAGATACAATAGGAATATAATACAATTAGGTATTTGCCATATATTCATCAATAGAATAGAAAGCTTTCAAGATGAGAAAGTCTTTCAGTTTTCATTTAAATAAATTAACATTATCCTTTAAAATATATAATTTATGTGGGAAATTATTAAAAAATTTTATGGATGTATAATACACTCCCTTTTGTATAATGCATAGTCTAGATGACGTGACGTGTAGTCTATTTTGTACTCTAGTGTTAATTTTATGTACACTATTATTTGTAAGATAATTATTTTCGTTTTCAATTACAAACATGACCATGGCATATATAAACAAACAGGGAACTGTAAGTATCCCTAATTCTCTGAAAACCTCTCTACAAGAACTTCTAGGCCTCATCATTAACATTGCTCTAATTGCTCTTTTCTGAGCCACAGAAACTCTTTTCATTGATGATGAAGAAGGGCCCCAGAAAATAACACCATATTTAAGTTGAGCTTGACAGTAAGCACAATAAGCCATTTTCAACACTTGCCTACTTACTATAGGCTGTAGTTTTCTAAGCACAAAGGTTGCAACACTCAACTTATTTATCACTTCATCAGAGTATTTTTCCCAGCCCAAATGATTGTCCAGGCACACACCTAAAAACTTAACATTTACAGAAAATTTAAGTATTTGGTCATTATATTTTATATGTAATGGATAGTCCATGACCTTCGGGGTCATAAATTTCATTACATGGGTTTTTTTTTAAATTTAGTATTAATTGGTTAGCTTGGAACCATCTATATAAATGTCTCATAACTGAATTTATTTTGTTAATAAGGCTGCTGCCATAGTCTGTTTTGTCTATCTTCCCTCACTTGGTCTCTGAACCTTGCCTTTTAGTTCCCCAGTGTTCGTGTTTTTTAATATATTCAACTTTAGTTGCTCTGAAAGGAATCAATTTGTCCCTGCATAACGCCTTCCTGTACCATTGTCCTTTGTTTCACCAGTGTTTCTTGTAATGTTTGACGCATTATCTAGTGTTATGGTTTCACAATTTATCCCTTTTTGTTCTTCATTTCTTAAAACTGTGTAACAGTTTTGTCACTGTTGCTTGCAATTTTCCTACATCTTTCTTAGTCCAGGTTCAGCTTTCTACTCCAAATATATGGAAGTTTTAGTTCCAGACTCAAGTTTAATTCAGTTAGCTATGTTAGAGAGAGGACACTTTTATAAAAATACTTTTACTACGGTCTTGTTTAAACTTAGGGTGTCATTGTATGTCCATGATATTTCATGTTACAGCCATGCTAAGCAGCTGATTGAGGACACAATACGACGAAATGCATCACCAATACGATTAGAGCAACCCGACAAGGAACGTATGGGTGGCTCTAGTAGTAGTCTCAACAGCAGTGCGTCAGATGAGAGTAATCGGTTTCCTGGTGAGTTTGGGTTCATTGGGATCTATTTTGATAGCAGATTACTGTATTATAATTTAAAAGACAAAGGATAAGTCATGGAGATGTTTACTACAGTTTAACAAAATACATAAATCATTCAACCTGAAGATGTCTTCACAGGAGACTGTTGTCAAATAACAAGAGATCATACCCTTTAGAACATATTAAACATTTTAAGCATTGTAAATTATGAATGAATGACCATTTATTGTGTTGTGATACTGCACAGAGAGACTCACCCTCACACTTAATTCTGGTTATTAGTTAGTGGGTCCCATGTATGAGGGTCGTACTGAAAGTCATGAGCAACAATTTTTTGTAAAGTAACATGCTTTATTATTGACAAACGAAATACACCACCTCAATCTACAGACCTTTCTTTATTTTTCCGCATAATCGCCACTTCTTTGTACACATTTCTTCCAGCATTCTGGGAGTTCGAAAATTCCCCTTCTGTAAAATTCCATTCCAGCCATCTGAAGACACTGACGCACTGCTTTCTGAATTACCTCCCTTGTCTCAAAACGTTGTCCACGCAGCTGATCCTTCACAAATCCGAAAAGATGGTAGTCGGAGGGTGCCAGATCAGGGCTGTAGGAGGAGTGTGGAAGAACTTCCCATCCCATCTTTGCAATTGCTTCCAATGTGAGGCGAGCGGCGTGGAGGCGAGTGTTGTCATGCAGGATGATGTTTCGTCCCGGTTGTTTATCACACAGTGCACGACGGAGCTTGCACAGCATCTGGACATAACAAGCAGCATTGATGGTTTGTCCAGGTTCCAGGAATTCGGCCAGAATAAACCCCTCTGCATCCCAGAAGACTGTGCCCATCACCTTTCGCAGCTGATGGAACTGTCTTTGCCTTCTTTTTTGATGGAGATGCAAATGGTGCCATTCCATACTCTGCCGTTTCATTTTACACTCGAAATGGTGAAACCAGCTTTCATCACCTGTCACAATACAGAGCAGAAAATCATCGCCTTCGTGTCAATATCTCTGCAGCACTTCTGAGGTGATGGCTTTTTGCTGACCTTTGTGGTCTTCGGGCAATAACTGCGGGACCCAACAAGCACAAACTTTCCTATAGCCCAAGCTTTCAATTATCTCCTGTACTGCGCTGTACCATATTCCAAGTTTTTGGGCTGTTGTGTCCACAGTCACATGCCTGTCATCTTGAATGATCTCATCGACTCTTTCCTTGTTGCGTTCAGTTGAGGTTCGAGGACGACCACTCTGAGGCTCATCTTCCATGCTGGTGTTCCCATCTTTAAAATATTTCACCCATCTTCGAACACTGCTCGCACCCGTGCACACTTCCATAAGCATGCTGAAGTCTCTGGTGAATTTCTGCAGCAGGGATTTTCTCTTTCACAAGAAATTTGTTGACAACACACTGGCGAAACGACATATGGTTGTCGTTCATTTTGTTAGGACTGATACTGGTCATGTGATGCAAGCTATTGATGTCACAAGACACTCAAGGTTAACACAGCAGCTGGTTCCACCTACCACCATACTCTCTTTCGTTTTCTGTTCCCAGGTTGCATGCAAAAAAAAAGTTGCTCATGACTTTTGGTACGACCTACGTAGAAAGCACAGTGCCATACAAACTTACCAATTAACATCTATCTCCTCCCCAACATTATCAGTGTAACTAACTAAATCCATTCTCTTAGCACAATTTTCCCACTTACCTGTAGCTTTCAGCAGGCTGTCATATAGGCTCTTCAGGTGATTTATTTTTCTGTAGTTTACAGTTTTCATAAAAAAGTGTATTTGTGAATGTTTCACCATTTCTTACGTACACACTCTACAGTTTGAGAACTTGGCAGAAGGTAAAATAATATGCAGTGACATCTTCCTGTTCACCACATATGGGACACTGGTCTTTCCAGGCTCCTCTTTCACATCCTCATATATGCCACTTATACAGTTTATCATAGTATATTGTCACGTGATTAACTCTAGATGGGGTATGGATTGGTAATTGGATTTACTGGACTCTTACAAATTGTAACTACAAGTAACTCTAGCGCTGTTGCAAATTCACATACTCCGCAGTTCACTACAGCTTGCACTGTGTGTTCTCAGTATGCTGAGTCTTCACTGGTTGTCTGATAATGGTTTCCAACTCTGTGGATCCCTCAGCTTCTGTGTTCGTGTCCTTACTTGTTGGTGACTATCTCACAACCAATTACTCACCTTATGGGGTCAAGTTATAGAGCCTTGGAGTGGACCCAACAGAAAACACTGCTACACTGACATTGTGTTTCATGTTCTACTGTTGCAACATTGCTTACTGTATTGTAAACCAGCACTGGACTGCCCCCCCCCCCATTCAATCACTCCAGCCTTTAGCGGACATTATCCCTAGTTCTCTAACTAAACCAAATTCACACTTAGGTAAAATGCTGTCTATTTCTATCCACTTATGAAGCCTTATGGTTGGGATTCCAGAAAATGGAAATATATGTCGAGGGCATTATCTCACTTGGCAGCAACAAAAAATTTGCATGTTGTAGACATATGCAGCTTTCTCCAGGCATTCATCGAAACTCAGTTTGTGCCTATCATTCCTTTTATACCTTATCCATTATATATTTCTGCTACAATGAAGTATGCTAATTTCTACATACTTTCCATGTAACAGACTTCATTTTCATGACAGTGAACAATTAGCTTTCATTAAGTTCAGTGACTTTTGCATGTAAAGCGTTAAGAATTTAATTTTTGGTTTACAAATTTTCACCTTGCAAACAGTTTTCATGAAATGAATTACCTGTATGAAGTGAAGGAAGCCTACATATTCAGTAGAAGATAAAATGAAGGATTATAAAACCTTATGGTTAGAATTTCTCTCAAGAATGGATGATACAATAAAACCACAACACACCTTCTGTTATGCATGAAGAGGAGAAAAAGATATTGCCCAGTGAAGGAGGAGGCCAAGGGCTGAGGATAGAATGGGAAAATTTCCTGACCCCTGAAATGAAGGTGATGAATATAAAATATTTAATGGAAAGTGCTGCATACTAGTACTAACATCATTAAAAGAGAAAGATGTGTAATTACGCTATGGTCATGAATTTTCCATATTTTGTGAAATTTGTAAGGAGAATGAAAATATCATAATTCACATCTTAATTTATGGATGGCCTGCAGACTTTATCATTGTTGCAGGCTTCCTTGCCCCCCCCCCTGCCCCCTTCAACATCATCATACTCTTGAAACAGCAAAGCAACTCCAATGTGTGGTTTTTGCACACTGAGAGCTTCCAGAATTCTCTGTAGTACAAAGTTTCTTAATCTGGTTGGTTATTTTCTTCAAAATGCAAAAAAGAAGTAGGACTTTTTGCATGGGTTTAAGATTTTTCTTAAATAAATTTAATATGTGGGAAAATATTAAATTTATGATGCAACTGTATTGTATTTTGTTTTGGCATTTGCATTTTTGGGCATGTTTTGTAAACATTTATCACTTATTTTGCTGTATCTGCATCTATATAATAGTGTCAGTTTAGATTAATAGATAAGTACAGTAATTTTGAGCTTAATAAGTGAAACATTACATTTCTTTATACATTATTTACTGAACATTGCATTGAAATGGATAGTACTCCTGCTTCATATTGTGACATGACGCCTGAAAGCCAGAATAGTGGACAGAGCCAGATTTCCATTGATGAGCAACGTCTAAGTAAACACTAGTTTCCGTTACAACAGATAGTAATGAATGAGTCCCTACCAGGTAACAAGTTGCTAAACACAAGATTCCCATGGCAACTGATGAGACATCAGAAACAATTAACCGTTTGATGTGATGTCTGCTATGCAGGCTGCCTAGCAGTTGTGAAGGTAGTGAATGCAAAGGGAGGAGATATCCAGAGATCCAGAATTCAAGAGACTAGAGACCAGTCCGAGATTCAGACAACAGTGAGATATTTATGAGAGATTTGCAGGACAGAAGTTGTTAAGGAGTTCAATGTGTGAGCTGTTGTAATCAACTGTAATTGTAATTGGGACGTCCAATAAATTCAGTCATCAAATCAAGAACCCACAAATGTTTGTCACGCCTACCCCTTAGATGTGACAATATTAAAGAAGTCCCATGTTGAAATCTTTCCTGAGAGATGTGGTATCATGACTGAGGTTTCTGTAGTTTTCCTCCATCCTTCCAGACATGTTGTAATATTTCCTGAAATTAGACTGCTTTCTTCCATATCCTTTCCAGTGAGTGACTGGTCACATTACCTTTCAGTGCTTATATAATCTCAGCTACTGATAGTGTCATTAAATCAACCATAAATAAATGCATAAATTTATAAGATATAGTATATTTGAAATAATGACTGCAAAATACACAAGTGAACTGAACTTTACAAATATACTTATGCAAAACCATCCATCTGTGTGCTTTGCAAGCCTGATGTATTGCAGTATAATTATTAACTTTTTAAGTAAGGGCTTGGGATGTAAAAAATATTCGTTCAGATAAAAAAATAGATGAAATGATACAGCAGTAGGTAAGTACAGACTTAGTAATTCTGTATACTAGTTCTTTTCTTTAGGCCCCATAGTCCCCTACTGATATTATATACAGTTCTCTGTATACTGTATATCCAGGAATAGCAGCTATAAAGTTTTTATGTTGCAGATGTTCGTCGATCTGCACTTCTTCATAGCTTCTCAACAAACGATGCATCTCTAGGAGAATACAAATATACTGTCACAGTTGGCAATCAGTCTGTCAAAATCACTGGCACCAACTTGGATCTTGTTAGGGTACGTATGTGACAGAAGACCAGAAGCAGTGAGTACAGATTTGTCCACTTAAATTCGTAAGTAATGTTATACTACAGAGTGGGAATCCTGGCCTTTGTCAACATAATACAGTTCACATTTTTATATTCTATTTTTCTGGAGTCCATTTATATTATAACGTGTTTGGCCACTGAAGACACCATTCAGACTGTTAATTGGTTTTATTAACAACCTACAAGTCATAACTACAATTACTTATGACACTCTTGCGGGTTTACACAGTCTTCAGTAGCCTTCACTTAATTACAGTATAACGCGGGAGCTATACAGGTGTCACTGAATTACTCGCTCCCAATACCTTTTCAGTTATCACAAACTACGACTGATTATCACACATAAAATCTTATAACCACGCATTCCGTTCTTCTTCCCACAGCTGACTCTGCTCTGCCGAATACTCTAAATACTAACTGGCTCCTTAGTTATTCCAATTTCTCATATAAACTCTCAGTTGGACAGCAGCGAATGCACCTCACTTCACTGTTGTGTAATTGCCGTGTTCACAGAGGCATTGCTGGGCAACGCTGCAGAGAGATATTTACTGAAATAACCACGCATTCGGTTCTTCTTCCTGCGGCTGACTGACTTCTGCTCCGCCGAATACTCCAAATACTGTCTCTTTAGTTATTCCAGCGGAAAATGCACCTNTTGGTTTTATTAACAACCTACAAGTCGCAACTACAATTACTTATGACACTCTTGCGGGTTTACACACTTTAAGTCTCTTCATAGTCTTCAGTAGTCTTCACTTATTTACAGTATAACGTGGGAGCTATATGAGTGTTACTGAATTACACACTCCCAATACCTTTTCAGTTATCACAAACTATCACTGATTATCACACATAAAATCTTCTAACCACGCATTCGGTTCTTCTTCCTGCGGCTGACTGACTTCTGCTCCGCCGAATACTCCAAATACTAACTGTCTCTTTAGTTATTCCAGCGGAAAATGCACCTCACTTCCCTGTTGTGTAATCGCCATGTTTACAGAGGCATTGCTAGGTAATGCTGCCGAGAGATATTTACTGAAACGGTGCGTAGTAACCTGCGTGCTTTGGCTCGGCCAGGCAAGGCAAGGAGAAACACCACTTTCCTTACTGTTGCGTAACCTCGTTCCACTGTTGTGCAACTTGGCAACTGACCATTTATCAAGAGTCTGTCTTCGTGGTAACTTGTTCAACATCCTGTTGCCCAACAACGATTTGACATGTCACACTGATCCCTTCTTAAGGCTGTTCGTCCCAAATAGCCTAACAATGCATCACCGGTACTTTCCTTCTGAGGCTATACTTGCAACATCTTCTTTTTGTCTGGCTCGGTGTTTCTTTTCTTCCCGTTGCCCATTCTCCAACTGCTACATCTGCTCCCTCCTTAAGACCAGCTTGTCTTGAGCGGTTTCCTACTAAAGTGCCAGGAGATCCAGCTGTATCACAATCATCCCTCTCTTTCTCTCTTGCTCATTCACTGGGGAGGCCGGTGCTTCTACAGTACCTGCTCCTCTTCTGTGCTAATGTTGCCTCTTTTTCCACTTTGGAGGGGGTCGACCCCTGCACGTGGTCCAACCTTTGTTTCTCATGTCTGTTGGGATGCTGTGCATCATGTCTGCTGCCCTGCCATTCAGGGCTATAATTAAGTGTTTTTCGACTTTGGAAGGGGTCCACCCCTGCACACAGTCCAACCTTTGTTTCTCATGTCTGTCAGGATGCTGTGCAGCACGTCTGCTGTCCTGCTGTTCAGGGCTATAATTAACCCTTTGACGTGGTGATTTAAATTCCGCGGCCGCGGCTCCTGCGGTAATATATTCAGCCGGCCATTTAAATTTTGCTCGAAAATTATTTATTCATCATTGTTCTTAAATTCTATGAGATAGGAACATGAAACTTTCACTAAAATGATCTTAAATGGTGGTTTTATAACCTTACCTTATAATATGGGCGCCCTGTATCTCGGCCATGGAAGCAGGTTGTTTAGTATTTCAGCAGTGAATGNAGGAAAATATAAGAAATCCGCAAGGGAAGAGACCGTGAGAACCGGTAAAAGGAGGCTGGTGTTGGAACTTCTTATGCTGCAAATTGTGAGACTAGAAATCAAAAGTATTGCCTAAATATTACGAGAGCGTTTCACAGTAATTAGAGCAGTGATGGCCACACGTAGGCTGTGGAACGCGGTCAACAAACATCTTAGTCAGCAGAAACGCGCAATCGCGCCACTTTGTAAGTGGCGTTTGGAAACAATGGGAGACCACAAAATTACAAAATGCAACGAGGGAGGCGCCGCGATTGCCCGCGACAAGTCGGATATAGCCAATTAGAAATTACCGCTTTAGCAATTGAGGACGAAGGGAGGAGTTAACCTCTCTCTTTGTTAGCTGCTGCATCAGCCATTTTAATAATATAAAAATGAGGAAAAAACTCACTCAGGGATCAATCTAAAAACGTAACAATTAGCCGGAGGCTCTCTCTGACATGGGTACTACAAGTAGTGGTGTCGCTGTGTCTATCTCAAGTAAGTCATGTTTGCTCAAACTAGCCATTCTGTTAAACTTTATGGTTGTTGGTAAATTGTTGTTTGTTAAATGTTGAAAGTAATGTCCAGTGCGCCCAGCAAGTTTTTAGGATAGGATAAGAGAAAATGTTGTAATAAGTAATAAGCAAGGTGCTAGTGTAGTAAATAGGGTTGACATTAGATAGTGTATTATGATTACTGGTAGTATGTGGAGCACACATATTTGTTGTTCATAGTTGTGACTACCTTGTGATAAATATACGTAGGCTTTCAGTATGTATAACTTTAGGGGCTGAATAATTTAAGGGTGAAACGTTATGCTAAAATAGTGAAGAATTGTGTAATGAGTAGTAGGGGATGGAGCCAGGACAAAGGTTCATGTCGTACGAGGATGAGTCAAAACAGTAGAGAGAGAGAGAGATAGACAGACAGACTCAAGTCCTACACCCCAGAAGGGGAGAACATGATGAAGTCATAACATGGTAAAGTAAAGACACTACGTAGTCCCGACTGAAGAGTCGGCATTGTTAATATTGTAAATAGAATGCAAATGAAAGTGATAATAGACCACTGTACCTAGGGTAGGACAGAGATGGTGTGTCGAGTAATAGTAATGAAGGAAGTGACAGTCTCAAGCCATCAGCTCTAGGTGAGAGATTAGGACGAAATTTGGAACCATTAATGAAAGGATATCATGTGTAAACCGACAGCGCGTCGGCATTTCTGTATTGTACATAATAGTGTAAATAGACAGTGTAATTATAGTAGGATGTACCAGGATTTTGATTTACGTCCTCAAACCAACCCGTCCACGACCGATCCAGAGCGATCCTGGCCCAAGCGAAGGCAGAACCGACCCAGGCAGCCAACGGCAGCCGGATGCAACTAGCAGTAAGGATTATGAGAATCCTAGTTAAGGGTGAGAGACTAATAGGAGACAGACAGACAGACAGACAGACTCTTCCCTGTTCCTGATGGAACAGGGAAGAGTAATTTAGATATTTTATTAGCCCCCTTCAGGCATAACAAAGTGATGGCAGAAGTGGGGGATCAGCCAACGAGAGGTGGCTGACAGAGAGAATTAGTACTTGTGCTTTACTCACCCCTGCCATCGAAGTATTACTTATGGCAACGGTGGTGGGCCAAGTCAACGAAGAGTTGACTGATGTAGCGAAGGGACTAGCCAAAGATAAATGACAGACAAAGTGATTTAGTGTGTTTTAACCCACCCCCATCACTAAGACATAATAATTGGTGACAGCGGTGAAATATCCAATTCACCCCTGTCGCAGAGGTGTAATATAGGGTGTGACAGTCGATGGGTAGAGGTGGGTCGGACCCGACACGCCCGCTCTATGCCAGTACGAAGTGGTGACAGTGATGGAGGGGCCAGCCAACAAAGAACGCTCGCCTACCGCGCTACCGGTCCTTAGTATTTTCATCACTCCTCTTAAGATGTAATATATGGTGGCAACTGTATGCAACGAAGAAGGTCCAGAGCCAGGAGAATCCTAACGTAGAGCAACTTAGTAGTATTTTCATCAAACCCCCCTTACAGCATAATATGTGGTGGCAGTGGAGGGATACCTACACGCCCCTCCTGTCACCACGGCATAANGCTGAATACGGTGTCCCACATCGATGCTGTGTTCAGCTATGGCCAACTTGTCCCGATGTTTGAGACGGATATGCTGCTGATGCTCCTTCAACCTCATGTCCACGGAGCGGCCTGTCTGCCCGATATAGACCTTGCCGCTCTCGCATGGGATACTGTATACACCTGGTGTCCTTAGGCCCAGGCTATCTTTAACCGGCCGGAGGAAATTGGATATTTATTTGGAGGCAGACCCACTGCTTTGATGTTGTGCCGGGACAGCACTCTACTGATAAGGTTGAATATGGTCCCGACATAGGAAAGGAAGGCGACTGAGCCCGGTTTGTCTTCAGGCCGGCTGATGTTGGGCCGACGGTTGAGAACTCTGTGGATCTGCCGGTTGTATCCATTCTTCTTGAATACATCTCTCAGGAGCAGCAACTCCACATGTAGGCTGTCTTGATCACACAGTGCTCTAGCCCATATATAGCTTCAGAATACCTCCATCCTTGCCACCAGGACCCGCTATATGGATCGCATCATTAGGGAAGCCATTGAGATTGAACTCCATCCCAAAAATATGAACAGAGAACAGAGAGGGGGGGGGTTGTCTCAGCAAGTCATGGAAGCCTCTCATCTGTTCNGATACGTTCCTCCGAAACGTCGGTTAACACCACATATACATGGTGCCAAATCCCAGAAGACTGCTTTCTTCATAGTCACCGCCGTGAAAGCCTCAAATCTTACATGTATTTCCCTTGACTGTTGGTGGCTGAGCTACGCTTGCACAGACTACTGGTCTACTTACCCACTCAGAAGCGGTCTTTTTCCTCTTCTGGGATCTACAAGGTCCTTGAGTCAGTTTCTTTTTGAAGATGTCTCTCCTGCGTTCGGCCACTGTTGAACGACGGGACATCTTCCTGTTAGTTTTCTTCTGCCGCGCCACTCTCGCACAGTGGGTCATCATGTTGGTGGCATTCGATTTCTTTCAGCACGCATCCCTGCCCTGGGTCCACTCCTTTGGCGTTCCTCACCACTCTGTAGCTAACTTCCAGTCCCTACGTCGTTTCTTCTTTGGTACACTGACTGGTTTCACTGGCGTATTCTATGGGGACCTCTTCTTTTTGTGCTGCCGTCTCAGGTTTCATGTCCAGTAAAGTCAGCTCTTCTTCTACTAGCTGCGCCTCCGTCGTTTCTCGGCAAGCCATCATCTTTACATCTGTTTTGGCTTGGTTCACTTTGCCCAACAATGGTTTGACATGTCACATTGTATTAATGTTCTATTTTTACAAACCCTGCCAAGGTGGTCTTGTACCTTGAACTTCTCAGACCAAAGTTCTTGTTTTACTTATGCCTATTTCATGTCTCACCACCAGTCATTCTGTGTGGAATATTACAAGAAAATGCAGTTTTGAACCTGACTTTCTGCAATTTGAATGGAACTGGTTGAGCTTGTAGTCTGCATAAAAATAGTACTCTTCCAAAATTTCAGCAAACTTTGTCTTGCACTTTTTGTGGAACGGGAGTAAAATATAAAAGTTGCATTTTTTAGCTGCTGCCACCATAAAAAATTACCATAACCTTTGTTCTGTACAAGTTATATTGCCATGTAGGCATGTGTAGAAGCTAATGAATTGCTAAATGTTCCTAAAAGAATGGTGGGATTTCATTGCTGTATATCTCTGTCAGTTTTTGGTGATGAAAAGAAAAACATATATGGATTCATAACGTGGCTCTCAAATTTTCATTTCGTATATCACACTCTTTCCTAGTTCCATTTCCGACAGTTCGGCAACATGAAATGTAAGATGGCGACCCAGAAGGAAAAGGCCTATTGTGTGCTGCAATTTGAGGTGTCTAAATCCATCGTTACAGTGCACCATGAATTTCATGTACTTTTTCAGAAGGAGGCGTCACATGAAAACAACATTTGCAGATGGTACCGGCACTTTGTGGACAGTGGATGTCTCTGTAAAGGCAAGAGTTCTGGGTGGCCACGTGTGCCACATGCAGATGTGGAGAGAGTGAAGGAGACGTATCAGAGAAGCCCAAAAAATCATTATGTAGAGGAAGCAGAGAATTGCAAATGCCAACAACAACGTTGTGGAGGGTGCTGAGTAAGTGGATATTAATGAAATCATACAGGTTGCAGCTGTTGCACGCTCTGAAACCACAAGACAAGGTAGCCAGGACTCATTTTGCTGAGGACATTCAAGAGAAGATGGAAGACGATGGTTTCGTGGAATGTCTCGTTTTCAGTGATGAAGCCACTTTTCGTATGAGTGGGATAGTTTACTGACACAATGTATGTATCTGGGGGACACAAAATCCACATGCTCAAATTGAGCATGAGCGTGGTTCTCCAAAAATTAACGTCTTCTGTTCTGTCTCTCAACAAAAAGTGTACAGGCCTTTTTTCTTCACCGAAGCAACAGTGACTGGTGACACCTACCAAGACATGCTGGAAAATTGGTTGTTTCCACAACTGGCCACTGATTCCAGTGACTACATTTTCCAACAGGACAGTGCTCCCCCACATTTCCATCGCAATGTGAGAGGTTTGCTTAATCTGGTCCTTCCGCAACAATGGATTGGACGTGCTGCAGGTGAAAATGCCCCATTCTCCGGTGGCCACCCCGTCCCAGGACATAACTCCATGTGATTTCTTTTTGTGGGGGTATGTGAAGGACATGGTTTATGTATCCCCATTGCCCCAGTCGCTCCAGGATCTCCGAAACAGAATCAATTGTGCTGTGGAGACCATCACACCTGAAATTCTGCAGCAGGTATGGCAGGAATTCGACTGTCGCATTGATGTGTGCCGGGTAACGAAAAGTGCGCACATAGAGGCACTTTGATGGATGCACATAAAATTTGGACAGTTAAGCTTCCAATTGACACATGTTATGATTGTACACGGTAAGAAATATGAAATATATATGTATCTGAAACCCCACCATTCATTTAGGAACACCCAGTGTAACTCACATTCAGGTAGAGTAGTTTTGGTTTCATTGTCACCTTATGTAACTTTTGACCGTCAGTATCTCACAAAATGTAACTTTTTCTGCAAAAAGAATTGGTTCGTAATGTTGTAATCTAACATACAGCAAGATGTCATAATGGGATGGCCATGGGATCTCTTGTAATAATATCATTAACATGAACAAACTACAAAATACAGTTAAGTCTGTGCTAATGATAGGCTGTGTTAACATGGATTTGGTGGCCAACATTTAGAAAACAGCACTTGTCTCCATCATCAGGCTTTGATGTGATGAGAGTTGTGTTCACATGCCATATTTATATGCAGCTCAGCATAAACATTTTCACTATGGTTACAGGTTTAAAAATAAATACCATATTTACTCACATGGGCCCCCATCATATATTTTTTACACCCAAATTTTGTAGCGGTAAATATATTTTTTTCAATTTCATGTGTAGCTGCCACATACATGTAGTCTTTTTACTTGCTTGTAAATGATTGTGTAGTTTTATAATTAACAATTTTTCATAATCTTAAGCGTCGGCTAGGGCATACTTTCATTCTAATTTATAGCAAGCCAAGCCATTGTGTAATGCCTGATTAACAGGAATATTATGGAAAAGTTAGTTACTCGTATATGGCATACTTTAAGTTAAAAGAATAGATATTTTCAGAAGAATGTGGAAGTACAAAAGCCGGAAGGCAAGAGTTTTCAGCAAATAAAAAATTCATTGGATATTGGAGAAATCGAATAACATGAAGGCATTGGACATAGGCTTTTCCCAGACAAGAGAATGTGGTCTTGCGACTGTAGATGCTCTTCTGGAGTATGTGATAAAAGTTCATAATGATTGATGGAGTGTTATGAATGAAATGCTGCAATTAAAGGCAGGGGAAATAGCAGGCTAACATAGAGTGTCGGGTGATCAAATCAAAGCAAGTCATGGATGGACGATAAGCTTCATGGGCATAGAATCCTGTCATTGCTGAGGAAAACATTGCCCTGCCAAATTTTCTCATACATCTCTGCTAATTATTTGAAGTATTTTTTTTTTCAGAAACTGCAGAATATATAGTCTATGTAATGTGTATGTTATTTAAACTGATAATGACATTTCAGCTGATTTTATTTTGGGAACATAGGCACTGATTTTTGTTGAGCAGCACAAAATGATACCTGCTCAAATGTTTTCCTGTCATCTGTCAACTGACCAAGAACCTAATTTCTTAAAGGTGGAACAGGGTTAGAACAGTGGGCTAAGAAGAATTTTCAGGCTGTATTTACTATATTTGCCTGCTTATGGTAGAACTGGTAGAACATTTCATACTAGATATAAAGAACATAT
This sequence comes from Cryptotermes secundus, assembly GCF_002891405.2. Taxonomy (NCBI): domain Eukaryota; kingdom Metazoa; phylum Arthropoda; class Insecta; order Blattodea; family Kalotermitidae; genus Cryptotermes; species Cryptotermes secundus. The sequence goes on from NW_019726261.1 coordinate 259,003, forward strand.
ACAAGCAGTTAGAAGTAATAATGGCAACTCAGGATATTCCATCCGTATATTGAACACAGAACATGCATATGACATTATAACAGACACAGTGGGCATTATAAAAATGAGAAGAAAAAAAAAGGAAGACATTTGAACACAAAAAAATACAATACATATAAAATTAGTAAAGACAGATTACATATGAATGACACATACATTGATACCTATAACCCAGTATTTGAAAGATTACACCAGATAACATCACATATTCCCAATCTCCTATTTAAAACAGAACCAGTCCCACAACTCACTTATAACATGCACACTGCACGCTAGATAGACAACAGGCAAACCAAAAACTAAGTACATATTATCTGCATTAACAATATACAATTTAAAAGTATTCCATGGAAAAGAAATACTGAAAATAGTTTATCATTACACCTTACAGAGACAAAACATGTGGCATATAAAGAGGAACTAATTTGACTTCATGTAGAAACCTTATAAATATGAAAACACCGATCGCAGGAGCACAGAAGGCACAGCAGTTCCCATAAATTTCAGTGCACCTGATGATGGCTGAGTAGGCTGAAACATATAGTGCATGGTGGATGGTAAACAAAACCAAAAATAAATTCTAATACCAACTGCAACAGGATATAAAACTACAGCATAACGTGCTAAGAAAGTTTTGTATCCCATAATTTGTGAACTTAAGATTGAACATGTAATGTTCACATCCTTATTTTTAGACTTGAAAGACATCATACAAATTGTGACCTCATAAGCAAGCAAATATAATAAATTACTCACACACTTATGGACCTGAGCCCTTCTTGAGACGCCACCAATTGTGCAGCTACTCAAGAACTTCCCAGCATTTTATTAAATCCAAAGGTTCATTACTGTGTTCACAAGAGCCCTCCATTGGTCCCTGTCCTGAGCCACATTAATCCAATCCATACCATCCTATCCTATCTCACTAAGATCCATTTTAATATCATCTACCCACCTACATCTTGGTCTTCCCAGTGGTCTCATTCTTTCTGGCTTTCCCACCAATATCCTATATGCATTCCCCTTCTCCCCCATTCGTGCTATATGCCCTGCCCATCTCATTCTCCTTGATTTGATCATTCTAATTATAGTCCATGATTTATTTTATCCGTCTTCTAGTGCATACATTCATCTGCCCCTCTTCTCACTCTCACTACATGTTTCGGCACAAATGTGCCATCTTCAGGTGCTGATCCAATCCACGACAAACTAGTTCATTGCATGCCTTGTCTATACATACTAAAATAACTAAAATATATATTTATCATATATACTGATAAACGTTAAGTGTTAAAATATTAAAATTATACAGCATATTTCATTCTTACGTCGTGTTTCATTACGCGNGCATGCAGAACCACAGGCAGAATTATAGTTTTGTATAGTAAATACAGCAGAAAAATTCTTGATGTTGTCCACTTTTGGAGCAAGGTTTAAAATCGACAATTCTCTTACAGACAGCCAAACTTGTCCTGGATGAACATTTCAATCAAGACCCAGAACAATTCTATGGCACAGGGAACTTCTGCACAACGTGAGTCTTTTTCTGTGCATACAATATTATAAAGGAAAAAGAGAGTAAAGGATGGGGTGGGGAGAGAAAAATAAAAAACAATGATTTAAAGTTAATGTCTTTCCTACTACCGAGCATATTAATATAGACCAATCAAGAATTGCCAAAATGATTGTATGACTGAAGAGGGACTAATTTACCCAAGGTAAGAAACATAAGTGATTATAAATAAAATAGATTTCACTGTTGTACTATCTTTTTTTTTTCCCCCTGTGGTGCTACAGCCCCAATTTGGGCCTAGGCCTACCTCCATGAAACTCTCTGCTTCACTTCGGTTTACTAGATCTTACACATATGGTAGGAC
>NW_019726261.1:261256-274745 GCF_002891405.2 Cryptotermes secundus
TGGTCCGTCGTCGATCTTCCTTGATGATTTCACGAATTTTTTCAACATTTTCATGTGTTCGGGCCGTGGAAGGACGACCAGAACGAGGTTTGTCATCAATTGACATTTCACCATTTTTGAAACGGGAAAACCACTCAAACACTTGAGTTTTCCCCATAGCATCGTCCTTGTACGCCATTTTTAACATTTCAAGAGTTTCTGTTCCACTTTTCCCGAGCAAAAAGCAGAATTTCACCGCCGCATGCTGTTCATGAAAATCAGCCACTGCGAAAACGACGATCACACAAAACAGTTGTTACTGCCGAAACTAGTCCTTACCTTCTGAAGCAACAGTAGTCGGCTTATCGACTCAGGAATGTTAGCTCTATGCGCTCATAGTGGCAAAACACGGTACTACAAAAGCTCTGCCCACAAAAAAATTAGTTCGGTTTCTTTTGGGTACCCCATCGTACTACTCCTACTTGGCTCTATATGAAGAGTATTGCTCTGGTAGTAGATCCTGGAGGTTAAATACCATGAATACCAAAGTCCACCATTGGAGATAATCCTGATCCAGTTACATCCACCTCTCATTCCTACAACCAGTTTCCCTAAGATCAGTATTTTCAAGGTAATGGCACTTACATATTCACAGGGACACATTGTTACTAGGTTAGCAAAAAGTTTGCTTCTTCTGCACTCCAGTTGTATTCAGCTATGTTTGCTATAGTTTTTGCCTGGTTAACTACTTAACTTTAAAATAAATTTGAAAACTTTTATTTTAATATATATTCATAAGTAAAAATTATTGATTGAGCCTTGTTGTGAGCTCCAGGGGCTGGAGCAAAAGTTGATATTGCCAGATCTGGACTATGGTCCATAGTTCGCCACTATTGTACTAGTAGCTACTTTGCATGAAATGTGGAGAAGGGCATCATCCTGCTGAAGCACATGCTGTAGTGAACATTAAGGGGTACATCCACCAATACAAGAGGAAGTGTTGTATGAAGGGAATCACACTGAATTCCAGCAAGACAGTTCACTACTATGTATGATCCAATTAGGTAATCATCTTTGATTCTGGCCCTCTTATTGATTTGACATCTTTGTTGAAGTATTTAAGGTTTCTTATTGCTTCTTTTAATTCTTTGGTAAATATTTCATCGTCCTTAGAACCGTACAACAAGAAATGGTCAGAAATAGGAAAACTTCAGGAAATTAACAGTAAGAACACCAGAAAAGAAGCTGTTGCAAATTTTCGATTGAATACAGGACATGACTGCCTTGCAGCATAATGCAGAAGAATGTACACGTGCAACTTGCCAGGATTATCTATGGGAAAAGAACACCTTCAATGCCCTAATCTTAACAAGGAGATGCAGCAAAGCAAGAACTTGAGTGCTCTCTATTGGAAAGCAAGAAGCAAAATGGGTTAAACGATCCCAGATGCAGCCATTGGAAACCAACCAACCAAACTCTCTTTGTTGAAGTGAAGAGCGTCAAGTACTGTGAGGACTGTCCAATTTTCATTTTATATTGTGGAAATTCTTTACTCTTGCCCTTTGAATGTTGCCTCATCAGTCTGGACTACATAGTACAGAAAGTCACGTTTATCTGTAAATTTGTATAGAAGTCATTGGCAAAATTGGAAGCGAAGATTATGGTTCCCTGACCATAGCCCTTGTACAAGTTGTACATGAAAAGGGTACAGCTGCACCTCATGCATGGGATGCCAAAGTGGACAGTGAGAGAGGCCTCTTTCATGTGCAACCCAATGAGTGTTAGTTAGGATTCGCAAGTACAGTATATAATGCCTCATGATGCGTGCTCTTGTTTCTCCTATAAACCAGTATACTGTTGCAGACATGTCTGTTGGGTTGCCTCCAATCTGCATACATGTAAAAGAATATTATCCTTGCATTTAGCATTTTATAATCAGTCAAGTTATGTTCTGTTGTGAATTCAATTCAGGAAAATTCTGTGCAAGTATTTTGTATAGTGAACTTTTTTTTTTATTGAAGTATATCAACCTCTTTCCATACCCTCTATACACCAGTAATTCTTCTTATGCATTAGCAGATATGAGGATGAACCAAAGACACCATCTACGCCTCTGCTTGTTGCACCTCCTGGTAAATTTTCTTCTGTCAGTCGAGTTGATAGTCAGGACAGCAATGCCACCAGTGAGAGTGATGAGACTTACAAAGCCCCTCTCACACTGGAACCTGCCCCTTCCTCATCCCCAGCTCTTGACACCATCTCAGTGAGCCAGTTAACTGTCGTCCGGCAGCCGCTATTCCCAGATGCTTCAAGGGAAGTGTTTGAACAAGCAGAGACATCCCCCAGAGCAGTGGATGTGAATGCTCGAAACAGACGTGCATGTTTTGCTCATACGAGCAGTCAGCAGAAGAAGGACGAATCAGCTGTAACCAAGACTGAAGCTCAGAGTACTGGTGGGTACATTTGTTTCACATCTAATAGGCTCATCACATTTTGGTAGTACGTGGTACAATCCAAAAGTTCCCGAAATTTGAATTTTCCATGTGAATGGTTATGAGTATATCAAAATACTGCTAGGTGTCTCCCCCCACACACCCTTCTTGAATCAGTGTGGCAAGCGGCGTCGAGTTAAGTGGTTGGGTTTATTGTTGAACATATTTCCATTGTTGTGTTTCTGTGAGTTTTCGGTTTTGCGATGGCTGACCTGAGAGAGCAGCATGTCTGTATAAAGTTTTGTTTTAAACTTGGGAAAACCACTGTAGAAACGCACCAGATGTTGAAGCGCACTTCTGGTGACAACAGTTTAGGCCAGACACAAATTTATGACTTGTATAAGCATTTCAAGAATGGCCGAACATCGACTGATGATGACGATTGTTTGGGACGGCTGTCAACTGGCACCACACCAGAAAATGTCGTGAAAGTTAGGGATCTGATTCTGCAAGATAATAACTGACCATCCAAGACCTCTGTAACACCTTGGGACTAAGTTATGGTACATGTCAACGAATTTTGTCAGGAACTGAACGTGAGGAAGATTGTGGTGAAGTGTGTGCCACAACTGCTGCAAAATGAACAGGAGCAGCATTCCTTGGAAGTCTGCAGGGAACTTCCAACAACAGCTTGAAGAGGGTCCAGACTTTATTTCGAATGTTGTCACTGGTGACGAAAGTTGGGTTTATGGCTATGACCCTAAAAGTAAGCAGCAATCGTCGCAATGGAAGAACCCTTCTTCACCTCGGCCAAAAAAAGCTTGACAAGTCAAGAGCAACATTAAGTCCATGTTCATCTGTTTTTTTTTTATACTGACAGGAATGTTCATAAGGAGTTCATCCCTCCTGGTCAGACAGTCAATAAAGAGTTCTATCGTGATGTTCTAAGGTGTTTGATGGAGGACAAGAGGAGAAAACGTCCAGAGAAGTCTCACTCGAATGACTGGGTACTCCACCATGACAACGCACAACTGCATACGGCTTATATTGTGCAGGAATTTTTTACTAAAACAAGATGGTAGTTGTTCCCCACCCACCATACTCGCCAGACTTAGCTCCATGTGACTTCTTTCTCTTCCCCAAGATGAAAATCAAGTTGAAGGGGCGAAGATTTGACACAACTGAGGAAATTCAAGTGGAAACGCAGACAGTACTAAACACCCTAACAAAGAAAGACTTCCAGGATGCATTTCAAAAGTGGCAGAAATTCTGGGATCGGTGTATGCGCTCCCAAGGGGACTATTTTGAAGGTGGTGGAGTAGAATAAGATCCAGGTAAGATGTAATAGTTTTCATTAATATATTTTGGGAAGTTTTGGATTGCACCACATATTTGTCAGCCAGTTCTAATTATCAGAGGATACATGATGATCTTGATTCTGATGCCAGAGGTTTCAGCTTTGTGACAAGATGTATCCAATGTGAAATTTCAGCATGCCTTATTGCAAGCCTGAACTCCATGGATATGAAAATGCAGGGGACTCCACTTAAGAAGACCCTGTTTAAAATGTTTTCTCAATTGAAACCATCATGTCCCAAAAGTAATACCATAAGAATCTCACTTAACATGAATAGATATTTCACCTAAGAAGAAAATTTTATAGATACCCATTGGAACATTTTACCCATTTGATAGAGGTGTGTATGGCCAGGTGTTTTGAATATGCAAAAATGTATTTGAAGTTGTGCGAATAAATGCAGTACAGTGTATTATGTCAGCAGGATCAGTGTAACACTCTAAGAAATGTGTTTTTGTGTAAGAACTGGATGGAGAAAGGACCAGCGTAAACTGTTACTGGGGGGAATTCAGCAGCATTGTGTTTTATTATTAACAGCACAATAATAAAAATTATAATAAGTTTCCAGACCACAGGTTGAAAATTACAAATTCTGTTACAGGGATTACTGGGAAGTATTCCAGGGAGTACTTACTGGAGCTGGCATTATCACCTCTGAGCCGCAAGGAACCAAAAAATTGGGAGCGCATCATGTTGTACTCCATTGCAAAGAAGGTATATTCTGTCTAGTAGTGAGTCTTCAGAATCTCATCATACAGACGCCTGTGATTTTAAAGAATAATGCAGAACTGAGTCCTCAGAGACAGCTTGGGACCCTGAGTGATTGAACTTTCAGAATGCCAATGTGTTGTGGTGCAATGGAATGCTCTGGGTGTGTGTGTGTGTGCAAGCATTAAATGTAGTTTGTAAGTGCGCTTCGCAGATTTTTTGGGAACACTTCCTGATTTATAATAATATTCCTTTCATAATTTATGTGTGCATATGTTCCTGTTAACAACATCTCTAATAGTCAAAGCATGTTATGATTGACAGTTTCTGTTTTTAAGATCTTGTGTGAAGTTCTGTGACATGTTATGACACCATTGGCACTATGATTTTAAATTGTAATGATTTAGGAAACACTGTAATTTTATGTTGGATATCAGTTTGTAATATTTTTTTACCTGCTGGTTAACCTTTAAGTGCCGAAGTGCCCCGTTTGTGCCGGTGGTGAGTAAGGTCGTCGTGGCCAAAGTACCCCGTTTTGGCCAGTTGGGCATTTAAACTCTGCTAGGGGAGGCGCGTGCACATGCCGCTAGTAGAAGCGAATGCACAGTCCTAAATATTTATTTTTAAATGTAGTAATTACCAGACAGACTTGAGTAAAGCCCTAATAGAAAAATGAAATTAAGTGAACAACAGCAAAAAAAATATACGTATGAGTTATGCCCAAACTCATCCATGAGCCAGTCCTTTTATTGCAGATTCTGCAGATTAATGTGTTAAAAATATATAGTAAAATTCGATGTACATACCTTTTTTGTTGTTATCTGCTTGATGTATATATAGGCTGAAATAAAACTACAGTATTCGATTTCACTAAGCACGCATAGAAAACAAACCGCACTCTGAATCTCAGCCGCGATGCAGCTGTCTGTTCAGGCCCATAGAAAGGGCAGTGAGCTTTTGCAGCTATAACAGAAGGTCTTAGCACTGAAGAAGGGACCCCTCTAGCTTTCTCTTGAATAGCCATTCTTTCATTCTTCTGACCTTCAGTCAAAAGACTGCTAGCAGAAGACAAAATGATTTTATTGCTTCCATCTGTTTTATGACATCAGGGACTGCTAAAATTTGTCAAGTGTTACAAACAGAAATGAATTTGTAATGCAGAACAACTCTGAAGAACTGAGAAACCATTTTTGCAGTACTCATCAAAATTAAAAGACAAAAAATTGAAAATAGAGTATAATTTGTATAAAAAATTTCAAATCTTCTGTTATAATATGCGACAGTATGTTCTTTGCTGATGCAAACAAAATTAATTCCATCCATTTATCATAAAAATTGAGTTAGGTACAGCATTTTTAAACACAATGCTTAAAATTGTTTAGGCGCACTAACAGAAATGGACGTTAAAACGCAAAGTAGCAACGGGCATTTAAATGCATACCAGCAGCGGGCATTTAAATAAACTCCGGCCAGCTCAAGCTTACCACTGTTTCAGAAGTCCGGCGTTTAAAGGTTAATTTTTATTGAGACAAATTGTGTAGTTTTTTTGGAGTTGTGCTGTCTCATAATCCAGTTTGACTGCAGTACCTTTATCTATGGCTGTGACATTGTATTTAATTTGAGGATAACATTTGTTGTTTCAAATAACATAGTTTTTCATTTCTAAAGCAAAATTAAACTTCTTTTTTCACAAAACTTGTTCATATTTTAAGGAAATTATAGTGTCATGTGTTTGGTAAATATAGTCTCTGCTGTGTCTTTTCTAGGTAGTAGTGTACATGATGCATGGGATACATATGTAATCTTTGTGATTTTTACATATATAGTGATTTGCCTTACATTATATATTTTTATCACACTTCAAAATTAATTACACACTTCTTATTATTAACACATCATAGAAGGGCCATATAAGTTCGCTCACATTTTTGTAATGAAACACCAGAGATGGGTGATGGGTTAGCTCATCTTTGTTGAAGATATACCTTTTATCACATCTGCCATGGGAACCATGCATTTCTGGTTCTCCAGGGTTATATGAATATGGTGGGTATACTACCATTTCATTTTCCCCTCTTTTTTTGTTTCTTTTCTCTGTTAAGTTTGAACTTCTTTGGATATTAAGAACCATGTTTACCTGGCACACCTGAGAAAGCTTGTGAGCTCAATAGGTAATGATATTTTTAATGGATTACACTGGAAATCTCTTAAAACATTGAAAAACCTGATCAAATTGAGCTGATTAAGCAGGAAAACTTTTGAGAAGGTTAAGTCCTGAAAGATGATTTCAAATTAATTATTTTACTAAAGAACAGATATTAAGTTCCCTAATGTGTTATACAGAATCATGATAGCTACACATTAGCTACACATGTTGAGATCAAGCAAAGCACTGTTGTACAAAATCACATCACGCTTCCTTCCAATCACTTAGTCTGCCAACTGTAGGGTTGTGAGAATGTCTCCTATATGCCAAGTGTAAAAATTCATAAGTATATTCCTGAGCATGTGTTCGCATAGGTCAAGTTACCTCGTTCCTTTATCTCTGAACACATTGCCCTAAACCCATCTCACACACCCATTCAAAACAATAATCCTCATTGTTTATTTCAACAAATGCTTTCTTTATGACAGCAGTTATGGATACATTCAATCATATAACCCATTCCCAGCAATGCTTTATTTTATTTCAACAATTCTTTTTTGTCTGACAGCAGTTTCCATTCGTTGTTAAAGTATGGTATACCATAGTTTGTCAGATACAAGTTCACTTTTGATATTTTTAATGTGTATTTAAATATAAACAATATATCTCTCTCTCTCATACACACACACACACACACACACAGTGAACTGTCCCCAGCAATTCCTTTTTTCTTTTTCCTATCCACAGAGCATTAAGTGTGCACTCCCTGTGTAACACAAATTAAGCATGTTATTAGCATTAGAAACGTATTAAATACATTCGAGAGTTTGATGGTGTTTTCTGAGGCCACAAAAAGAGAAAGATTGTGGTTGTTGTTTTCTCAAAAAGAGCCACACATCGTAAAACTTTTACATCTTTCTCAAACCTTTTCATATGTGTTTCTAGTCCGGTTTGTAGGGTGAAATGGTGTTAACTATTATAATTTTTATCTCTTTACAAAGAAGCAGTCCACATCAACCAAGACAATTGATAGAACATCCATAATGCCTGAAAATATGGCATCTGCTCACTTAAGCAGGGCACAGAATCAGTTTCTTAGTGCAGTTTCTTTTACCATCAATGTTGGTATGATCCTGAGAATGAACATGAACAGCTTAATGGGAGGTTGGAACCATGGGGGAAGCTGATATGTTCTTTACATTCTCAGAATTTTGTTTGTGGTGGAGATTAAGATTTCAGCCTGTGGGCACAGAAACATCCACACAGATCTGATCAAGGATCAAATTCAGAACCCTCCAAAGGAGAGTCTGGCATTTTACTCGAGGTCACCAGGTCTCCTTGGTTAAGAAGTGGCTGCAATTTGAAACTTAATTTAACTCATCATGGAATCAAAATGTAATTGATTCCAAATTGTATTTTCCACGTAAAATAGTAGGGCATGTCCGTTTTGGACTGATGTTGAATATTGGTCTAATAATTCTTTGAAATCTGTTTCTCCAGATCAAAGTATTTTATATTGAACACTTTGAACATTGACACTAGCAACTTTCTTTGAACTTGTAAGCTCAGAGGATATAAAATTTGTAGTACTTTGGGTTGGGGGACACGCGGTAGTGTAGTTGGTTGAGGCACTATGCTACAAACTGGAAGGTTGCAGGATCGAATCCCGATGAGGTGGATTTTTTCAAATTACTTAATCCTTCCAGCCACACTATGGCCCTGGGGTCTACTCAGCCTCTAACAGAAATGACTGCCAGGAATATACCTGGGGGGAAAGGGCGGCCAGCGCGTAAGCCTGACAACTTTACCACCATCTGTGAGCTGATTGTCTAGAAAATGTGGGAGCCTCGACATCTCACAACCCTATGGGCCTTCACAGCCTGTTACAGGGATACCTTTACTTTACTTTTACTTTACTTAGTACTTTGGGTTTATGAATGGTTTTCACATATCGTTATTTTTGGCCCCCTAATAATGTTCTCCTCCTTGTTCTAGTGTTTTTATGCCAGTATATATCACAGCAGTAACAAGTTTCATGCTTCAAATTCTGTTAGATTATAATTTTCTCTAGTAATTGGAAAGTGAGTTATTTTTTAAGAATTCCTTTCCGCACTTTAAAAGTTCCAAGTTTTTGGTTGAGCATGTGTTTATGATATGTCTTATTGTGTTATTGTTTCCCCACTGTTTTTCTTCCTCCTCTTCTTGTATTCTGTTTTTGTCAACCTTCTTTTAAAGCCACATTTGTACTGTGGCACATAGACCCATTGCCAAGTAACAGCTGTGTAAACAGGTGACAGTAAAACAGCCAATGCTAGGGAAGAACTCTTGTTTCCTCAGCAATGAGAGACCACTCAATAATGGAAGTGATGTCTGTGCTAAAGCTATATATCAACCAGATGCCATTACAGGAGAGTCCTGAGACAGCAGATAGAAGAGTAGGAGGTTGGTATGGGATGGCTGCCAGCCTGCAGGGACAAGAATCTGGAAGCAGAGGAATGTCCGCCGTTGGAAGACAATACCAAACAGAGCAGTGAAAACCATGACTGAGAACACTAGTCTTTATATGATAGTGATGTGTAAAGTGTAGTCACGAGTTGTATGTTGAAGTGTCGAATAAATCCGATTACCAATCCGAACCCCGCCTATAGTCACTCAGTCACATGGCAACTAATGTCAGAAGTGGGATTGGATTGGAGGTTACATTATGTAGTTACAAGGTGGTTCAAATATGACCGGGACTGATTTGTGTGCAAACAAGCCACACTGCGCAGCAGCTGTGCGATCTTGAGAGAGTAAAACCACAACCTCCACCCTCCCTCCTGTTCAGGTTAGAACCTGTTCAGTCCTGTCTGGGAGTTGCTAGAGTGATAAGTGAACAGAAGGTACTGTGGAGCGTGGAACAATGCATAGTGATCAAATTCTTCATTGAAGAAAAGGTCCCATCCGCTGAAATTCACCACAGACTCCAACAACAGCTTGGGGAAGATTGTATCTCTCAGACCCGTGTGTTTGAGTGGTGTAAGTGCTTCAGAGAGGGCAGAGAGCGCGTGGAGAATGAACCGCATGATCGTTGGCCACGAACATCTGTCACCGAGCCAAACACTGATCGTGCAGACGCGCTTATTCATGAGAATAGGCACATCACTATCAAGGAAGTTGGAGCAATGCTGTCCATCAGTGTTGGTAGTGTAGAAGACATCGTGAAATACCACCTGCACTATCGCAAGGTGAATACACAGTGGGTACCACACAGTTTGACGGACATGAGCAAAATGTTGCACATGCAAGCTGCCAGACGTCTCCTACAGCAGTTTGAAGATGAAGTTGATGCATTTTTGAAGTCTCTAGTGCCCACTGATGAAATATGGGTTCACTACTTCATTCCCGAGTCCCAGCAGTCATCATGCGAGTGGCGGCATACCAGTTCTCCCAAACCCAAGAGAGCGCGGAGGAGCTGTTCGGCAGGAAAAGTGATGGCAGCGTTCTTCTGGGACTGGCAGGGGGTTATCCACATAGACTTTCTGACAGATGCCAGAACAGTCAATGCAGCTTATTACTCAGACCTCCTGGCAACAGGCATGAAGGAAAAGATCTGATCCAAGCGGATGATAGGTGGAAAGTGGGTAGCCTTCCTTCAAGACAATATACGCACCCATGTGGCCAAAACAACAATGGAAACCCTCCAGAAATTGAAATGGAACATTCTGACACATCCGCAGTACAGTCCCGATTTGGCCCCAAGTGATTTCTACCTGTTCAGAAGGCTCAAATTAGACTTGCAAGGCATGCAGTTTGTGGACAATGATGCCATCATCCAGACTGTTCGGGAGTGGATACGCCACCAACCACAAACCTTTTTTGAAAAGGGCATCAGGATGCTTTCAGAACATTGGAAAAAATGTGTTGACTCTTGAGGGAAGTACATTGAAGGCTGACATGTGCAAGTACGTGTTTGGAAGTTATGGTTTAAAAAAAAAAATCACTCCCGGTCATATTTGAACCACCTTGTACAACATCATACCACAGAAATGGAACAAACAATGGAATGCCTGTTCACTGAAATGAAGGTCCTATTGATAGCCAACCTAGAGGAAATGGAGGCCAAGATGGATATCTTTGAAGAGAAGTAGGACAGTAAGTCCTGTCTAGGAAAGACAGAGGCCAGTATAGACCTGTGAGGAACCAAGGAAAGCCAAAAGTAAGACTGATTTGGAAGAAATGGACAGCATGGATTTGGAGGCCAATTGAGAAAAGTCAGAGGCCTTAGTGATGCATCAGGAAGTCCCTAACAGAGAGGCTGCACTGGAAATTGTTGGAGCACTGAAAGACTGATCTGAGAAGCCAAAGATCAATTGTGGGATAATGGAACCCACAGAAAAGAAAGATCAGAGCGATGTTACACAAGGAACCCCTAATGGACCAAAGTTCGGGAAGAGATGTCAGGCACAGCTGAAATGGAGCAGTGGCGTAAGGAACTGAGGCCTGAAACAGCAGCTGTGACTGGGAAGTAAAGGAAGTGTTAACAAGACCTTCAGGCAGGATCTAATGCTGGAGATTGTCAATGTAGCAGCCAGGTCCTCCATCAGGATTGCAAAAATGAGTGTCAGGATATGTGGAGGAGCCGGCCACCACCCAAGTGAAAGAAGAGACTACCCACAGCTGGAGTATCAGAGATACAGGAGCGCCAACCACTCTTGGAAATTTTTCCCACACTGACTAGAAAAGAAGAAATGGTGATACACCTATAGGCTACTTCGGATGAGCAGCCTTAAGGAGGGAGCAATGTGGCATGTAGACCCATTGCCAAGTAACAGCTTTGTAAATGGGTGACAAACCATTGCTAGAGAACAGCTCTGGGACACATTGTTTCCGTGGATACAAGAGAACATGCATTAATGGAAGCAGTGGAAGTGTCTAATAAATGTGATTACCAATCCAAACCCCTCAATCACGTAACAGTACTATGTTTTCCCACGCTCTGTGTTTTCTTTTGTGAGCATTTTTGTTCTTTTCTGGCTGTATGTTTTTTTTGTGTTAACCTTATTTTTAAAAATGTGTTTTGATGTGTTTATCAACACCAGGGTGTTAGTGTGTTTTGTGTTTGAATGGATATTGGATTCTTCTTCCACACATAGAATGTAATCCACATGTGAGTATGTAGGTAGCCAAGTCAGTNAGTGTTAGTGTGTTTTGTGTTTGAATGGATATTGGATTCTTCTTCGACACATAGAATGTACGATAAATGATACAAACTCCGTCCCAAGTGCAAACAATATANTATTTCATATGGTTTTGGTATGTATCCTTTGACATAGATGTATCGCAAACTGGTATACCAGTACATAGCATGAGATTGTCCACACACAGACACACATATATGAGGGTGGACAAACTAATGAAAACGCCGATACTGAGAAACAGATTTTGTGTTAGCTACACTGAAAGAAATTCGATTTCCAACACTAAAGGTTCTTCCATTTGTTTACACTATGTAGTCGTCATATCAGTGCATTTAGTGATTGTGTTGAGTGACAATCCATGTGAAAGATAGAAAATGGGAGACTTGTCTGATTTTGAAGGAGGACAGATTATTGGTGCACATTTAGCTGGAGCATCTGTAACAAAAACTACCATGTTATTAGGTGTATGGAGAGTGATGGTTTGTGAGGTTATGTCGGCATACACGAGTCATGGGAAGACAGTATCAGCGAAGAGGAACAGTGGGCGAAAATCAACACTGACAGAAAGAGATCATTGTACATTGAGAAAGATTGTTTTGAAAAATCACAGAACCGCTGCAGCACAGGTGACAGCAGAACTGAATATTCATCTTGAAGACTGTGTTTCCACAAATCCAACATCCATGGTAGGGCTGCAATTGCTAAAGCCCAGATTACAGAAAGTAATGCTCAGATGTGTGAATGGCGTCGTGACCATAAAACCTGGACATCAGACAACTTGAGACACATGCATGATATGGCCAGATGAGTTGTCCTTCATGCTGTTCCCTACATTGGGAAGAGTTTATGTTTGGAGAAACCCAAGGAAGCCTACAATCTATTATGCCTGGTTCCAGCAGTGAAACACAGGGAAGGTTCTGTGATAGTTTACTCAGCAGTATTGTGGTACAGTATTCTGTTGGTCCTGTTGTTACCCATCATGATCGAATTACTGCAAAGGAGTATGCCGACAGGTTGGGTGATCAGGTGCATCCCATGATTGAGACATTTCTTAATTATTATTCTGTTTTCCAATACAGCAGTGCTCCCATTCACAGAGCTGGTACTGTTCAGTCATGATTTGAAGAGCATGAATGTGAACTTCATCCTCCCTGGCCAGAACAGTCACCAGATTTGAACATCAGTAAAATATTGTGGTCAATTTTGGAGATTAGATTGAGGAACAGATTCCCACCTCCAACATATCTAAAGCAGTTTGAAGATAAGATAAAAGTTTGTGACAGAGATAGAATCCAGTCTCCAAAACATTGTGTTTAGAAAAATAAACAGGACAGTGTTTTTAGATAAAGACAGGATGATGGTCAATGTCCAAAAACATAATATCTGTACGAATTTGAAGATGTTCTTCAAGAAGAATGGTATAAAATTTTGCTAGGGGCTGTTCAATACTTGTACGAGTCCATTCCAAGAAGGTTTGCCACTGTATTGACAGCAAAAGGTGGTCTGACAACATATTAGTAAAGATACGTGTACAGTATTTGAATATAAGCCATTATAATATCATTTGTCCTTAAATGAAGAGAAATGAATTGTCAGAGTGCCAAAGATTATTGTAGGCAGTTATAAAAAGAAAGAATAGTAATCATCATCATCATTAGTAATCTGTCAAAAAGACAGGTCCACAGTC
>NW_019726261.1:274952-280575 GCF_002891405.2 Cryptotermes secundus
TTGTAACGCCTGCATGACATTTCCTCTAGAAACACTCCCCCCCGGAGATCCGATTGGGGGAGTAGTTTACCTCCGGATTGTTTTGCCTCCAGAGGAAACATCTCGCATATATGGTATCTCTGTTTTTGGAAAGAGACTATCCAGGAAAAGTGATAATGTGGTAGTTTTTCCATTTGCTTTCCACATCGCAGTACAGCAGCCGTTCAAACCACTCTGGTCACGCCTGCTGCTATACGAACTTGAACCATCTCGAGCATCATTTGCTCTGTGCTTCAAGTCGCTACTGATGACGCGAATAGTAATAGAACAATAAATTTCTAGTTTCGCTTAAATTCAGTCCAGTGCAAAGTCTGTCTGTCTGTCTGTAATAATTAAATTATAAATTTAAGGTAGACTTGCTTTACCTACTTGCATTCAAATGTGTCAGCCAAAATTTTGGGCCTAGCAAGGTCTATAAATTAATGAACATACATTTTAGAAATACATTTCTGTTGATGATTTCCACTAGGAGAGATTCTCAATGTGTCATATTTGCTGAAGATGGCTTAAAATATATGCAGTGCCACCATGCTAAACACACATTATGGGAGACTTTTGTCTGTAGTCTTTTCTGGTCTGCACATTTGAAGAAAATAGCACATAAAATAACAATAATGCAGCATGAACACCATGTAGCCAGAGTGACAGCAAAACTCAAACAGGATAAGAAACATAACCCAAATCTGGATGACAGATCAGTTAAACAGAATTACAGCTCTACAGGGAAGCAGGTGCATATGTATATAGCAAAATGTCTCTGTACAAAGACAAACACAGACCTTCATGTAAGAAACAGTCAGTTTAGCATGCACACTCATGACTTACAAAATACGTAAGATGGCACAGGGTCACCAAAATACAGACTTGGCTACGACTGGTATCTTGTGGCTTTGTGGAACTAAGGCAATTGGCCCACCCAATACCTGGAAGAACAATTCACACAAACTAATAGTGTGGTCCATGAGGCCAACTACACAACATCCACACAGCCTGTGTTCCACAGAACCAAGAGAGACTCACTCAGGCAGGACATATACTTTGCCAAAATACACAAGGTTTATACAAGGTTATGTAAATTAAATGAAGGCTCCTCCTGACATAGAGAAGCTGCAGTGGACCAAACAATTTCATCACATGTGCAAAATGGTGTCGCCTAGCAAAACCAAGACAGGATTTTGTTTGCATCCTACTCCCATGCTTACCATTCAGAAAGAGAAGCTTCTAACTAAAAAGCAACGGCAGGCTATCTAGAAGTGGAAAGGACATATTAGATATCCCTGGCTACACGACTTGATGATGTAGGAAGGTCAAAAGAATGGAAGGAAAATGGCCGGCAAAGATGATGGAATAATGTAGAAGCTGGACCCAGACATCAGAGCTGTGAATGAGAGAATGGCTCAAAATTATAAAGGCCCGTCTACATTACTTGTGCTCATGTGTAAGAAGCTTACTGCTGCCGGAAAATCAGGATCTGGAGCTGATATCTGTTGTGAAGAAATATGAAGGCTTTGTATGCAAACCAGTTTGGGCGTCCACTTCGTCAGCTCCAGATCCTGATTTTCCTGCAGCAGTAAGCTTCTGATGCATGAGCACGAGTAATGTGGACGGGCCTTTGAACTATATAATATACTATTTAGAGTGGACAAACTTCTTTAAGCAGTAGAATATTTCACATTATGTCCTGTGGTTCTGACAGTTGTCATTACCAGATGCTCTCTCACATTCCTCCTACAAGCATGGAGTTACTATTTTCTATATACAATTGCAAGGTGGAGAATGCAGTCCCAACTACTTGTAGTTACTGACCCAGCAGTCTTACTAGCTGGGTATATAAGACCCTTGGGTAAATTGTAAACATTTCCCTCATCTGGATCGTGGGGAATAAAAACATTTCCAGTTATCACTGTGGATTTTGACACCATAACTCCACTGTTTACTACCTGTGAACCTGGAACATCATATTCAAAATTTGTTCTTGTCTTATGCCAACTCCTTGTCTGTGTCTTCTTCGAGTTTGAAGAGCCATATGATACCACACAGGAATGTGGGATGCTGAGAACTCTCCACTGGCATACTGTTAGGGTCTTTCACTACTTCTCTCTAACTTCTAACATAACCATGATTTATGTGTTTGTTTTTCCCTTGGCTTATCTGCATTAAGTGCCACAAGACTCATGCATGACCCAATATGCAGTCACCTTTTATGGAATTTGTAATGTGATTGGTCCAGCCATCTCAACATCACTTTTACATTCACATTATCACCACCATCTTTTGCAGCTGCTGGAGCAGTGTACCATCAAGTGCTGAATACAAGTCACCACAAACTGTCACACCATTATCAAGAGAAGAGATTCTTGTCCTTTGCAGTTGAGACACAGTGTGTACACTTCCTACAATTTAAGGAAGTTTTATGTGATAGGCCTCGGGGCAGAGACCGGACCTAGTGTTTCATCTTTACCATGCATTAATCTGCTCAGACTAATGCAACTGTGTGTATGGCTCCACACTGGAGTCCGGACTCTCCATCATATACCCTGTTCACAACACTGAAATTTGCTTTGCCACTGGCACCATTCTTACCGGTCCTCTTGAGAGTCTGTGTGGAATCTGAAGAACATCTCCTTTCTTATCCTCTGCAGCGAAGTTGGTGACGTAAATCCACCACACTTGTGACAGTGTTATAATTCATCCAATGCTCCATACTTCACTGCCTCTTGGTATGTGGGTTTGTGCCTACACCAACTTCTTCAGTGACTTCAGATATGTTTTCCTCATTTTATTCTCAATATACTGACATATTGCACCCTGACAAATCATACATCTAGCTTGTGACCTTTGATTGATCTGTTGTATGAAGGTGAAATATATGCCCTTACCTATTGTCAGTATCTTGCAAAACTCCTATCTACCTCTCCAGAACACATGGCTTTTCATATTAATGTGTCATTTATTCAACGTTTAACTGGTTGTGCCTTTGACCATGATGACCAGGGATTCTCCTATTATCTCCTTAGTTTTAACCGAATATGTGTAGATGAATACTATGCCATATACCAAGCTCTTTTCTTCATTCAGATCAACCTTACCAAGGTTACGTCCTCCACACAGATTCTGTAGGTGCTCTGCTTTGTCTTCATGCATACACAGCCCACCATCTTCTTATTCAGATTATCTCACCTCCATGAGGAAATGTGTAATTTTTTTATGGGAACCAGGCCACATGAGCCAGCTCAACAGTGGGGCGACTGATGCGACTGCTAAAGAAGTCACTCTGCTTAGAAGTTTGACATGGCTGTCATGACAGTTTTTAGTCTGTGATGTTGATATCTTTCTTCTTCATGCTGTATTGTCCTCATGGCAGAATGAATGGTCCAATTCTCAGGTCAGGATCTCGGTTACAGGCTCATATATACAGTCTGACATGTACCACTTTCAAATGCATGATTCTTATTTATATAATTTTTCAGTTTTGCAACTAAACTGTCAGTTCTGTTTTAAATTGTAAAGTATTCTGTCTGTAATGTAACAGAGTCAGTCCTTTCTTAAAATACACTGAAATATATTTAACTCACTAAAAGAGTGTGTTAAATATTTAAAATGTCATTAAGTATGTACATTTGATGTCATTGGTACATGTTTTGGCAACACATGGGTCATCATCAGGCAATACTTATTATTTGGGGAGACCACTGCACTGTACACGTTGTCCTTAGTACCCTTAGGCACGTTGTTATTGTTAATTTGCTTCATATAATATTTTCATCCTATCTTTATTAGACTTCAGCCTGTTACTTCAGAATACACAGTAGCAGTACTACCAGCCCATTTCTGACATTCAGTAACCTATTGCTTTTCATTCCACAAAATTATAACGAGAGTTAAATTTGCATAATTTTCTAAGATTATTACCAAATAATATTTTATGGTCCTACTTTAAGTTACACTAATGTACATCCCACCGCATAAGTTTGTATTAAGGGCTATTTGGAAGGTGAACTCTGTTTATTTTAGGCAACTGATGTAAGAGTGGGAGAGAGCTGGCACATGTGAGGCAGTGTCATATGAGACATTGCCTTGTAAACCATCACATCTGGTCACCTAGTGTTTGTTCTTATCTCTACAGTAATCCCACCAGCTGCAAAATTCTTGCTGTTATCTACTTTATTCATGCTAAATATATGAATGGTGCAGAAATCCATTGTGAATTATGCATAGCAGTTTACGGGCAAGATTCAGTCAGTGAAGGAACTGTCAGACAGTGGTGCAGAATATACATAAATTGGTGAATAAATGTTCACAATGAAGAGCGAAGTGGCTGGCCATCTGTAGTGAGTGATCTTGTTCAAATTGTTGACAAAAAATTTGTGAAAGATGATGCTTCACAATTTCAGAACTTTTCATATGAATTTCCACAAATTTCATGCATTGTTCTCTACAAGATTATCACAGGCTAGGCTGTCACAAGTTCTGTGCAAGATGGGTTCTGAAAATGTTCATAGCTGTGCACAAAATGCAGAGAAGGACTTTGGCTTTGGCTTTTTAGAGTGATACCACGAAGATGGCAATGAATTTCTGTCACATCATGTAACAGGTGAAGATACCTGGGTTTCATTTGCGAATCTTGAAACCAAAGAGGAGTCAAAGCAGTCGATGTATACACAATGACCAAACAAGCTGAAAGGATGGCTGGTGGCAACTGTTTTCTGGGGCAGAAAGGTTTGCTAATGTTCTGATGGTGGAATTCGTGCAACAAGGAACCACAATAACATCAGAAGTGTATTTGCTGAACACTAAAAAAAAAAAAAACTATTTAGGGCCGTTCAAAAGTTAAGACATGGAATGCTGACATCCAGTATAGTGCTTTATCTGCACACAGGTGCTCACACTCGATCACTGCTGGAGCATTTCATCTGGGAGTTGTTTGTCCACCCTTTTTACAGCCCTTATCTCAATCCAAGTAATTACCACCAGTTCACCTACCTGAAGAACAGGTTGGGATTACAGTACTTCAGCAATTATGAGGAGTAGATGGATGATGTCAAAACATGGCTGAGCTCACAGGCAGCAGACTTCTTTGACATAGGCATACAAAAACTTATTCCTGATACAGCAAGTGCCTCACTTCCTGTACTGACTACATTCAGAAGTACCTTAAGTATGTATTTTTTGTATATAATTAATTTTTTTCTCGGTGCTTGTTTTGTTAACAGTTTACTGGAGGTTACATTCTGAATAGCCCTTGTATTATGGAAATAAAGAAATGCAAATATGGGATGGCTTTCAGTAGCAAAATATTCATACCAAAAGTTATTAAATCTATGAATTGCTTGAAACATTATTAGAGGAAACATATATCAACATGAAGATACCATAAACTTCTCTTTCCTTATGTCATATGGAAGTTACAGACTAAAAGATTACTTTTCATAAATATTAGCCTCTACGGAAACAGTGAATGAAGTTTTATTTTATATAGTAATTTTAATTATGAAAGAAATTATATTGTCTTGTCTTCTTGTATTGGTAAGACTTTTGTACATTCTGTACAACTTTACCAGAATAACATCTCGTAGGTTAACAT
>NW_019726261.1:280586-301975 GCF_002891405.2 Cryptotermes secundus
CCCCCCCCCCAACTATGAGACTGCATATCAGACTGGGACGACCGAAACAGCAGAAGCAAATGTAGTTACTAAGCAGATTGAACCACATACTTCCAATGAAGTCAATTCCACGTACACCTTACACCATTCCTCACCCAAAATGGCTGCAAGAATCCATCCACTAGTTCCCACAACCCCAGAGTCTCATTGCCATCCAACCAGTAGGATTCACATGGCTGTCCTATAGAAGATGCACCGGATAATGTTTCACACCTGGTTGGTTGGAGAAATGAGACACTTTTCCCAGGGGAAAATGCAGTTAAAATCCTCTGTTCCAGATCGTTTCCGTGCTAAAATGTATCACAGAATCATTCCCAACTATCACAGGTACTAGCAACCATTCAGTTACTTGAAATGAAGAATCCCAGGAGAAATCACTGCATTTTACCTGCAGTTTGAATAACTGGCAATTAAGCTTGCAGTGATGCAGAGAAGTAAACTTCATCAGTTGATTTGATACATGAAATAAGTTTACTTTGTCAAAATTTACGCTGGATATTTTTACAAATAAACTAGGTGCAATACCAAGTATCCTAAGGCAGCTCACGTGCAAAACTTTTTCCCCAAAACAGTGAGATCTACAAGGGAGCAGGGACTAGGGCTGCTGACAAGTTCTCCAGAGGGGGCTCTTGGCAGCGTACAGATCTCTTGCACCCATACAGTCTGATTGAAATTGGCCCACCTGGTAAAATCTTTAGTGGTGATGTGTGCTGAGTGAGTGGAGCAAACATACTGACAGATTCAGGTTAGGTCCTGCAACATCTTTACACCAAGCCTTGGGGCTCTAGTGTGCCAATGCAGAACAATTAAAGAAATGTGGGGGCTCTCAACTCAGACCCAGTGCTCTGCAAATCCACTATGACAGTCTGAAATTGTTTGTGCTAAGTCAAACATCTTGTCATATGAATTTGGTCTCACAAAATATGTAGTTTCTCAAAGCAGGTGGCAAGTTTTGTAGTAGCAAATTTATTATTTTATATTGACAGCAAGGTATCAAAAACCACTGCAGCTTGTTTAATATAAGTCATGAATTCAAACGAGATTTGTTGGGTCTCTGATATCTACAAGTGATGAACACATGAGACACTTCATTGTACAATCAAGGGGGTAAACAGCGAATTACCACATACTTATTTTTGACAGGCCAAGACTGATTCAATGACAAGTATTCAGTTGGGCTCATATATGTATCTGGAAGGCCTAACAAAGACATTAAAAAAATGGATGATAACTAACTGCACTTGTACAGAATTTACAGTAATAGAACTCACCAACCTACTTATATTAGAACCATCTGTCACTGAATTTTCAATTAATAACTGAGTTGAAACTTAAAGCTGAAAATGTGAAACATCTATAAACCTTTGACAGGCATAGGAGACTCATACAGCAGTGCCCTAAGATCCAAACTCATGCCACCTAGTTTTATAGTCTAAATGTCAATGGCCCTAACCTAGCCTTACCAATCTGTGTTTCTGAAAGCAGCCAGGCACCAAGTATGCAGATCGAATTTATTTTCATTGGTTGCATCCTGTTGTGTGTCTCAGACAAAATATATTGTAGGAACTACATTGGCATACAGATCCCTAACCCTACATATAAGTGTTTTTTCCTTGGCACTACAGCCCCAGTGGGCCTAGGCCTACCTCCATGAACTTCTCCGTTCAATTCGGTTTTTCGAGATCTTACACATACAGTAGGACTCCTTGGGCGAGCGATCAGCTTGTCGCAAGGCCTCTACCTATAGACAAACACATAAAAACACACACAAACATCCATGCCCTGAGTGGGATTCGAACCCACGAGCGAGCAAAGACAGTGCATGCCTTAGACGGTGACCGGCACATATAAGTGTTAATACCGTTTATATACTTCAAACTTACCTTTAGTTATGTTAATAATATTTCAACATTTTATATATAGTACACCTTTATTCTTAATCATGTATTTGCTATTTTTAACTATATATTAATCTGAGGTAAAGTTTTTATGTTAATATTTAATACAATGCGTTGCACCGATAAGGATCTGTATGGTATTTCGATAACTATACATATTCCTGCCTGATGATGGTCATGTATGACCGAAACGTGTCATGGAAAATAAAAATCTATGTATGTAAAAGGTATTTGTTATGTTGACAGTAGCATAGGTCCTACATATATATTAGCTCATATTTAGTTCCACAGCCTCCAGTTCATGTCATATTGCCTCATTCTTCAAGATGATCCTGGGAGAATCATACCCCACTTAATGAGTGCTGGTGTTACCATGCAAGTCATTAAGAAAACAACCAAGTTGAAACAGACATATTTAATGTGGCCTGGCCTAGCTCTGAAGATGCAGCAGACAGCACCATGACAGTATGCATAAACATAGGGATATTCAAGTAGTGATCAGAAATGCATCCCTATATTGCAAGTCATGTAAAAAAAAGTTAATGTAAACAAAAAATCAGTAAAGTTAAATGGAACCATGTGCAGTTAAGTGCCACAAACCAAGGAAAAAAGTCTGTCTATAGTACAAAATAGTATAAATCCATGAGTAAACAAAGTGGGACAGAAAACCCTTACCTATCATTGGGCCTTATTGACTGCCACTTGCACTTGTCCCAACTTTCAGAGAACAAAGTAATATGTGTGTCAGTGATTATGTCGAAATAGAACCCAGTGGGTGTGTAATTAAAAAATGAACCAACCACTAACAATAAAAAGGCAATGATAAACAGTGATCCCTTATATTTGTACAAACTTGACCACTGATCTTGGTGTGGTTATCTATATTGTCACATGTTTCATGAATGTAAGTTGTGTACTGGATCATGAATGGGTGATTAATCTTTTGCTTCAGTGTGTTGTGGTTGTTCTGTTAAATACTGATAATATTTTTATGTGAATATGTGAAGCATAGTTAGCGTTTATAATGGAATGTGACTTATGAACATTTGGAAGGTTTATTTTGTAATCACAATATGCAAGTTATAAGTTTTTCATATAGACAGTTTCAGTAAGATCATGTCAAGAGCTCTAATCTAAAACCAATAGTCTAAAGCAAGAGAACACTCGATAAGTCTGTGTAAGTAATATGGTGGCAATATATCTGTATGACTGTGCAAATTCATATCTCCGAATAACACATTTAAGAAAGCTATCTTAATATGCCTTCTGTTAATTTTATTCATATTCAGCAATAAAATAATACAGTCATTTGTGGTGTATGTATATGCCTGATGTCATTAGTCATCCCAGTAGTAGACCTTCCTAGGAAGTAAACAGAAATATATTGGATGTGATTTGAAACTACTAGGAAATATATCGTCTGTTGCTTTGTAACTGTTGAGGTTCATATATGACATTTCTGAATGGGAATGACCTCAGATATAAGCTGCCGAAGTCAAGGTATCGAGTCATGAATCACTCTGTATAAATAAATGTATTTGCAGTTTATCACCCATTCATTCAAACTTTCTGTAATTATATCTAGAAGTTTCGTGTGATGTCTTTTTACATCCTTTTTGAAGCTGGTGCATTGTTTCTGGTTTTCAGGTGCCAGAACTGTTTGATCCAGTTTCCTATATCCAGAAGTGTCAAGAGTCAGATGGATCAAACACAGTTTTAAGTGCAACAGAAACTGAATCTGCTGACCTTGATTGACAGATAATCATCTTGATCTTGATAATGTGTGTTTCTTGCTGAGTTCTCATAAGTCTCTTAATATCTATTATTTATTTAATATTCAATTCAATTCAATTCAATGCTTTATTTATTTACGTGCCGAACTCAACAGCGGAGGCCAATTACAGAGTCAGCACGGAAAATATAAAACAACAAACAACAGACAATAATAAAAATCAAGACAATACACACACATATTGACAAGGAATTTAATCATATGGATGATTGCTTTGGCAGTTCATGAAACAGTGCAGTAATACATCAACACATTGGGTTAATGCCATTCTTCTGTTGCTAGTAATTTGTTACTGGTATAATTTTTATTTTATCATTGGATTATACATATTTATTATATTATTTATTTCAAATTGACATGTACCCACATGGGTAACAATGACAGTAGAACTTCATGAGTAATTACACTCCTTAACTTGTAAACAGATAAATTTATTATGGCAAAAACTGCACTTGTTGAAGAAAGAATTAAGAAGCTGTGATTTGCTAAAATTATAATCTGGAAGGTTTCATGAGGTCAGTTTTTCTAATGACTTTTTAACATGCTCAAGGTACATAATCACAAGATCAGTAGTAAGTGTGCGTGAGACTGAGAAAGTAGATGCACATAAAATACTTTTAATTTGAATTTCATTTAGGATCTAAAAGTTTGTAACAATGGTATATTAATGCAATTATTGACTTTTTTTATAGTATCTATAGTTCTGTTTTCTGATTTTAAACGTTTTGGAGACTCGATTCTGCCTCCATCATCAGATAAGAGGCCTACTCAGTTAGGCCTAATCGAGAGATTAGTCCATATCTCCAGCCACCAGAATGAACACAGGACAGGATACATAAACCAAACTGTGGGAGTTAAGACAAAAATTTAAAATGTCACATGCATGAGGCCTGCTAGACCTGCTAGATTAGGTTTATATATCCAGCCTTGTGTTAGTTCAGGTGTCTTGGAAATAGGGACTAACTCTGTCAATTAGGGCCACCTGAGGATGGGGGAAGACTTCACCAGTCTCTGAAACATTGTGGTAAATAAAAAAAGGAGGAGAGTGGATAATGTCCAAAATGCCAAAAACTATGAATTTCAGTTGACTTCAACATTTTTTTTAAAACTGCTAGGCATTATTATTTTCATCTTATATGTAGATTTTACATCTGATTGCAGATTATATCTGTTTTGTTACAAATGACATAAGAATAATAATGAAGACGACTTGTAAAGTAAAGATGACTTGGGAACAGGCCATGTATCTTACTTCAGGAAATATGTAAAATGTTGTAAATGAGTAGGAGTCAAGAGTATCAGTTGAAGGTGTGTTTGGGCAACTGTTGTTACAATGGTGTAATGATATGGAAACCCAGAAGAAGCACAACTATGTTTAATTAAAAGTATAAACTGATGTAATACTAATTCATTGTAATGGATGACGGAACATATCGGTAAGTTTTAGTACATGTAAATTAATTTTTGAGACCTTTTAGCCAGAACAGATTCTTGGAGCTTCACTTTTAGACTAGTTCTGTTTCAGTGAACAGCTTGAAGCTCAGTCCTTGACAGGCACAATGGAAGGATTTCATTCAAATGGTTCTGGAACTCCTGGAGTTCCCTAAAATAATGTTTAGCCAGATGCCATCACTCACTTCTGTCATATCTTGCACATTTGCTCTGTTGCCATTCCAGTGCAGGCCCCGAAGTTCTTAGTTGTCAATACTCGTACAAGTCTGTACAAAAATACATGCCTTTCGTTTTTGTGTTTCAGTATTGCCTATTTTGGTATGGTGCTTTAAAATTGGCTACTCAGTTTTATTTTTCTATTGTAACAACATTATATCACATAGTGATAAGTCTGCTGCTTATTATGTTCTTGAGATCAGTGCTTGAGTTGCATTCTGTGACTGCAGTGCCATAATTTTAGTGACTGTTATGTGAAAGTTGCCCTAATAATGGAATTTTGATAAATCTATGAGGATATTAATTTTGCCTAAAATCATGACAAATGAATTAATCATGAGTTGTTCATAAACCATTCAGCACAGATAAAGAGAATGATCAGTTCAGGAACTAGTGCCTGGATGTACATTTAAGCACAGAACTGAGAATAAGCTGTTCTTTCAAGTGGAGGTGTAAACTCTTAATTTATTAAAAATATTTTTTAAATTGTAATAGGGTCTATATGAAACTAAGTTCCTGCACAAACAAGATTAAACATACTACATCATTCTTTATACTGTGTTTCTTGTAAAGTTTATGAGTGGATATTTTTAAAACATAAATTTTATCACCTACAATGAGTTTGTGAGAGGCAACCAGCTGAAGGTATTATAAGCAGAATTTGGAATCTCAGTGTGACTCTTTAGATTTCTGTGGAAGGATCACCATTGCATAACTTGTCTGCACTATTCATACCATTTCTTTTGTTTACATTGTACACATAAATTGTCACTTGTAAATAAAACATGGTTCTATTATTATTCTTTATACTTCATTCTTGAAATTCCTTTATCATATTCAGCATTAAGAGTGATACAGTCTTTTTCATGAAAGGTCTCTGGTAAAGTGTTTATAAGCAGTGATAATGGGAAAAAAGTTACATCGGGCACAAAATATTGTGATTATTAAGGAATGCTGTCATAGTTGTAGCCTTTAGTATTGATATGGAATTTGAGGAAATCAGTTGTGAAGCTTATTAATTATAAAAATATTATGTTGGACATTGTATCTTAGTTGTATTAGTCATATTATATGATGATCTACAAGCTAAATCTGCTTTTGTTATCAGGGGTAAGGATGCAAAAATCCTGCTCAGTTGGGCCCATTAGACAGATCTTGATCACTGGGCCTATTGATTGAGACTGTCTGTCTCAAATGAACCAAACTGAGTAAGATTCCCTCCCTCCCCCTCTGCACATGCATGTGTGCACATAATGATGGAAGCAAATCCAGCTTCTAACACAACATACAACTTTAAATACAACTAAAATGATGGGCAGTGTCAAACATAATTTTATAATTAATCTCAAACCATTGTTACAGAACTTTAGACGATCAAGTTCTGAAGCTGGGAAGTTAATTGGACTGTAAGGTTTGGAGCTTTGATGACAAATCAGTGCATGAAAATCTTGTAGGTGATCAGCAGGGCCTGGATTTTGATGACCTGAAAATATTTAAGAAATGACCTATAAGATGACCGAAAAAATCCAGAAAAATTACCTAAAATATGACCCAAAAATGTAATATGTCAGAATAGCTACTAATTATTTTAAAATGTATTTTTAATCTTTATTAACACTGAACTCATCTTTACTCTTTTATATTCGTTCTTGTTTTTATGTTGGAAATTAAGCAGTATTGATTGAATTTGAAGCTAAATGTTTTAATACAATTTTCTCTATTGTGTTAGAACGCTTATCAAATGTACATATATGGTATGTATTCCATCATTTAAATCTTACCTCATTCCGAGTTGCAATAGATGACAGTCAACATGCGGAGATTCTCGAAAGTGAGAGAGCGCCTATCGTCCGACAGCACATTCTTGTACTTGGAGAAACTCCTTTCAACATGTGCAGACACAATGGGAGCATACTTGAAGTGTACCAAATCACTAGCAGTAAGTTCTTCTTCAATACTGAAAGCACTGAAGGACTCTCCTGACAGAATTTGAGAAATGCTGCATAATGTTTCATAACATGAGTTTTTATCCAGAACACTTGTAATTTTTCTTGACACCATTTTACCAATGTCCCCTGATACTTTCTCCAAATCACTGGCTATTTTTTTCACCAGAGCGAGCGAATCTTCTAGCTTTGCTCCTTTCTCCTGCAAGCATTGGATTCCTTCTGTCAAGGAACTGAAATTTGTCTTTATGAAGGCCCGCTGTCCTTCCATTTTGATGCATGAGAACTGTTCCTGAGCAGCTTCAATTGCCCTCACATCCTTCGTCTTCATTGAATCTACGATGTTTCTCACTACCTGAAAATGATCGCAATAGTAAATTGCAGTATCAATCCACATTCCCCACCTTGTAATGACAGGTTTTGGGTGCAGTGGAACACCAGGAGCCATAGACTTAAAATGCATTTTACGAGCTGGAGCCTTGACAAAAATCTTCTTCGTTCTCGACATGAGAGCATCCACTTGAGGAAATTTTGATCTCACTTCCTCAGCCACTCTGCAGTGCATGAGCTAGGAAAGTAATGTGCACCAATTTTGTATAAAACGACTTTATTGACTTGCGTGCTTTTACAGTATATGGGGCTGTATCGGTCACATAAAGCAAGACGTTGTGTCATATACCCTCTGGCCACATTAGAAACATTGAAGAGTTTACAAATTATGGAATGATTAATGGATCCTAGCACCTCACTCGTAAGCAGAAACACTTCACCTGGCCCTCCAATTTCCAAGGTTCCAATGATGACGTTTGCCACATAGTGAGCCTCCGTATCGCAGGTCTCATCAATGGAAACGAAAATTTTCTTCCCATACATTTTATTCCTAATCATTTCCAGGATACTGTTGTAGCACTGGGAAAGGTGATTCTTCCTGAGTGTGGATTCATCCGGGATGGAACGACCAGTTTACTTCCAGAAAATTTTTCAGTTTTCCAGTGTTCAGAGCCCAAAACGGAATATTTGCGGATGCCAGAGCATCACGCAGATGTCTGAAAAAATCTGACGACTTATTTCCACCTCCAGATGCACACTGTTGCAGTAACATTTGCACAGGTTTCTTTTTGTTTGAAATTTGCACTGCTCATATATGCTTGTTGCGGCCAATATATTGTTGTACCGTGAATCTTTTTTCTTCCGCTACTTTTGTGTCACACATCTTGCGGTATAAAATGTCACTGTCAGTTTAAAATATATCATTTCTTTAAATTACACAATTCAGTTGGCTTTGCTTTTGGCATCGTGATAAAATTAATCACTCTAGTGCAACACAGCACTGAACTTTTCTCACTGAGAACCTTTCGTGAATTGTATCTTTATCTGTACGGTTAAGGGTGAGGAACTGAAGACAGAAGGAGTTTTATTGGACAACAATGTCATATGAAGCAAGAGATTCTGACTAGAAATATGTGTAACTAAGCAAATTGCTTTGTACAAAGAGCCACAGTGTGAGTAGTCATCGCCGGACCCTGTTTTATGATATGTATTGTCAGCACTTCCGCGAAACGAACGGAATGACTGGCCAGGATTACAGCCTATTATTGTATACTATGACCTTTGTAGAGAGCGCTTAAGAGAAAGAGAAAGAACACTTTGCTTCCATATTATTCACATTTCAGAAAACATATGAAGAAAAGTTCCCTAAAATGGCCAAAAATGACAAGAAATACCCTTAAAAGCCCAGAAATTTACCAAAAAAATTACCCCAAAAATGAAAAAATGATCTTAAACCTAAAAATGTCAAAAAATGATAAAAAATTACCTATGAAATTTACGTTTCTGTAACAAGCAGCTCATGTATGAGATTTATATATTTAAGAGCATCGCATAGGATACAAGGAAAAAAAGATGACATGTCATCAAAATCCGGGCCCTGGTGATCAGCCATGTCATTGTTGAGCAAAAATCATTTCAGTTTTCTCTCTCTCCATTATCAGGGTCAGTATGGTGAATGACTGACCGCATGGTGCCTATGAATATGTGTAGTGCCTGGTCCTAATGCAGTGAGTTTGGAGTGATCTCTAGACCTAACATGTTGTTGTTTAGTCTGGAGTACTTGTTTGTCAGTCAGTTTTTGTCTTTCATTCTTTAACATGTGCGTGCAGCATTTTTTTGCCTTGGACACTTAATCTATCTGTGTTAGAGAGCCATAATATTGTGGTAGTGGTGTTCCATGCTTTGCAAAGTTGTAGTGCCTGGTCCTAATGCAGTGAGTTTGGAGTGATCTCTAGACCTAACATCTTGTTGTTTAGTCTGGAGTACTTGTTTGTCAGTCAGTTTTTGTCTTTCATTCTTTAACATGTGCGTGCAGCATTTTTTTGCCTTGGACACTTAATCTATCTGTGTTAGAGAGCCATAATATTGTGGTAGTGGTGTTCTATGCTTTGCAAAGTTCCTCTCTGTTAATATTATTTCAGTATAGCATTATTTCTGTTTCACCTTTGACAAGTCAGTCCATATAGCCTATTGTTTGGTCTCCTGGAACTTGATCTACTGGCCCTATTCAGTGCTGTGTTCTACCAGTACAGACATATCCAGTTCATGCAGTCACAGATGGTGGTCATGTTCATTACATCTCGTTTCAATAGGTTGTCCTGTCTGTCTTGTATACACTCTTCCACATTCACATGGAATGTTGTAGACCTCTGATACTTTCAGTCCTAAGTCATCTTTAACTGGTCTCAACATGTGTGAACTATTAATAGCCAAGACGTGGGCCATCTTTATTTTAAATTTTCTTAGTAACATGCCCATCTTGTATGATGTGGCCCAGTCAGTCTCTCCTTTTGTGGTGTTTTTTTACATTTCTGATAACAAAGCTCTGTTAAGTTTGTGTCTTTGTACCTGTTCTGTCTGAATATTTGTCATAAGTGTTGGGATTTATTCATTGAACATTTTTTGTATTGGGCTGGCTGAAGTTAGGATTCAGCGGCAGACTTATGTTGTACCACAGATGAACTTCTGAGTTACATAACAGCAGAAATAATTTTTAATAACTACAATTGCTGAGGAAAAGTCTTGCATGAAGGATGTGATTATCACCATGTTTAGTTTGAAAATTAATCAGTCGTTTCTGATAAATGCTAGTGATCTCAAATTGTTATGGCTGCCCATACCTGGCATTTTGAATCCGATTCCTGCTGTTCATGTTTTCTCACTACCATAACTCCTCAGATGTTAGGGTTCTGCCATGCACATATAATGCTTACAGGATTATTAACAGTTTATTAAATGTAACTGTACAGATTGTAATGCAGTATGAAAGAAGAATGGGATTTGTGTGTTTTTTCTGGACTATTCTAAGTATGTTAATATTAAAAAAAATCATAGTTGCAGTCTCAAAGTGTGTTTTGTCCATTTATCCAATTATTTATGTTCAGATAAATTTCACTCTGGACTCTTTTTAAATATTTTCTGCATGATATGATAGTTTGCTGTAGAATGCATTTATGAAGACCACCATCTTAGATTGTTTCTCAGACAATATTTTGTGCTTACTGACTAAAGAAATATTGTGGTGTTACCTGTGTTTGTTAATACCTTGGCAATACCATCACTTCATTAGCTTAGGACCATACTGACTTAGCTACATAAAGTTGTTTTGAGATATAAAGAACTCAAGTTTTCATTGATGAAACTTATACTTATCATAATGTTGTGTGAATTCCTGTTATAATATTCATTGATCCCATTATTTATCTAGTGTTTAGCAATGCTTTTTCATTTTTAAAACACCCTTTTCTTTTGTCAATAAAAGAATTAGAAATGTATTTGCAGATACATTTGTAAGTCTGACTGAAGGATTGCTCTTAACAATATTACTGGGTAAATCTTACATATCCACAAGAAGTTTCGTTGTGATTCATAAACAATTTATGAAAGCCAACTAACATTTTAGGGAAGCACATCGCCTCCATCTTTGGAGTTGAAGAATAGAACAAGAAAGAAAGCAGGATGAAGCAGTTATCAGAGCAATTTGCTTGCCGAAAGTTTGGGTTTATATAAGAAAACAGAGGAGTACCATAACACAACTCATCAGTTGCCATTTACTTGCTCACAGGAGGAAGACATATCATTAAAAATAAGGGTGAGAGATGCCTTACAATGATGTGTCTACCAAGGGCAGTCCCATCAGTATTTTCTTTATTTAACTTCTGTTTCTTTTTGCCTTATTTATTCAGTAAATATGTATTTTCAGGTAAAGTGGTTTCATGAATGCTACTGTGTTCCTCTGTGAAGTCATCAAGCACCTGATTGGGTTCACTGATATATTTTGTTATGTGTTTACTTCTATCATAGGAACCTCTTGAATATGAACATTATAGCTTACAAATTAAGCATAATTTTCTCATTGTGTTTCAGCCTTTGTATAAAGTTTTTTGAAAACAGTTACTTTGATTTCTATTAAAATTAACCCACTTGTAGGAAGTACAGTCATAAATAATTATATACACTTGACCCTGAGGCCATCTTGCTGATGTCCATGTGATTTTCGTTTCATGTGCACTGGATATGGATATTGAAAAGTTGGTGTAATACATGTTTAGTATGTGGCAACATCCCACATAGCATGCTGTTCCGCTGGTCTTTCAGACAACACTCACTCCTAAGTGAATATCACATTGCTGGTGACGCTCATATTTATACAGCACTCAATGTCCAACACACTTGCAGATCATCACGTGTGCTAACCAATCACATTGCTGGCAGCACTCATATTTAAACAACACTTGATGTCTAGCTCACATTTAGATCATAACGTGCGCTAGCCAATCAGTGCTCACAATCGCAACTGCAAGTTTCGCTCCTCCATCAGGCATGGTATAAAAGGCGGAGCCCAAAGCTCGCAATCATCAGTCAACGCACTCAGTTCAGAGCGATCAGTCATCAGAGACATCAGCTCTTCACTGCGACCAGGCAACTGACGTAATTGCCGCAAGCCTCCAGGGACCAGGCAACTAAAGTAGTAGCCGCAAGTCTCCAGCAAACACATCTACTGCAATCCCAGCAACTGGCCGAGCCAGCCGTTCCAACCAGTGCACGCAGCACTGCATCACCGTCCAGACAGGCCAGCTAAACGGCCGTAAGACTCCGCCTACTATGGAGGAGTGAAATCTGCCAGCACACTCGCGGTGGAACGAACTGCCCTTAGAGAGCCAGCCAACATTTGAACATTCCACATATATCTTGTATTCTGTAAATTCAGTTTAAACGATTTAATATATACAGTCGTTACAGTTTCACATGGTTGTCATTTGGAACATCGACAATCCCACAAGTAATTTAATTTTGAAATCTATACTGAAGTACCTAAATTAATACATTACTGATTGTAATTTTATATGGTGAAACTTCATAAGGTTTATTCAGAGTTATTACCACATGATATGAAGTGCAGAGATTCAAGCAAAACAGTAATTCATTTGGCTTGGATGCTTATTGAAATATGACTGAAGTTTCATTTGTTCCAGTTTGTTAAATATGTTGTCATATTTGTCTAATTCATGTTGCAATAAATACAAGTTCAAGATTCAGAGTTCAGTGCTTTGGTTGCTATGCTCTGGATATCCTGAGTAGTGGAGACATCTATAAATAAATAAATTGGTTAGTTTGAAAATGCTAAGAGCCAAGGAGCATTCTTTACACCCATGGTATAACAAAATTAAATGTTCTTATTTATTTATTTATTTCATCTCTATAGATCATTGTTACATGATACAGGACAAGTCAGCTACTGTACATTGGCTGATTACAATAAGAATAAAGTTACAATACTTAAAATTGTTTACAGTAGATTACAGTAGATTACAATAGTTAAGATTTCACATAGTGTGAGGTGGAATCCATATTAGGTCCCCTCGGCACGTTGTCTTCCATATGTCGTATTGTACCTGTACTGGTGATAATGCTTATGGAGAATTTGATTATGTGATTATGTTCGTATCAACATACCTATAGCATGTTTAAATATATTAGAGCACAGTTCATGATGGGATGCAGTAGCCTGGATTAGTGCTGCAGCAAGTTTTACATTGACTGTCATTAGCTGTAGCTTTTAATATATGAGTACATGTCAGGTTTGTTTCACAAGTGAATTTATAGCAGAGAGCAATTTAATTGGATTTGTTATTTGAGATTTTGGAGCTTTTTACTTAGATTTGTTACGATGAAATGTAACAGTTGTTTGTAGACAAGAATAAATGTTTCATTGACTGCATCAGTTTCTTAACTTTTGTGGCACTCTTTCCCCGTAAGCTTAACCAGTAGATTAGAATTACCCCACATCTTTTTTTAAATGGCAATGGACAAAGAGAAAATAATGATTAATAATTTTTGTTTTAATTTGTTCTCTCATATGTTATGTACAACAAAATTGAATGAATGCTTGTTATCCATCCATCCATCCATCAGTAATCTGTCAGACGACAGGTCCACAGTCTCTTCCAAAACAGTTCCTCCACTTAATGCGATCTTCTGTTTTTGGAAAGAGACTATCCAGGAANGGTTTGTTTCACAAGTGAATTTATAGCAGAGAGCAATTTAATTGGATTTGTTATTTGAGATTTTGGAGCTTTTTACTTAGATTTGTTATGATGAAATGTAACAGTTGTTTGTAGACAAGAATAAATGTTTCATTGACTGCATCAGTTTCTTAACTTTTGTGGCACTCTTTCCCCGTAAGCTTAACCAGTAGATTAGAATTACCCCACATCTTTTTTTAAATGGCAATGGACAAAGAGAAAATAATGATTAATAATTTTTGTTTTAATTTGTTCTCTCATACGTTATGTACAACAAAATTGAATGAATGCTTGTTATATCTTAAACTAATTATATATTAAATTCATTGTTCAGAAAATGAACACACAAGATGTAACATTTCTGAGTGTGAAGGTTGATGATCCTGCTTCTGTTTGCCTAGCATTCTTTGGCAGGAGAAAGTCATCCCAGAAAGTGGTGTAAAGACAAATTCATGAACGAGAGTTGATGCAAATGGCTGTATCGGTCTAAAACAACTAGTTGAATAGGAAGAAATAAAAATATTTCAGGTTATTTGGTACTGTTGCCCATATGAGGAAATCCTGTGAGTAACTGCTCCTTCAGCAGAAGGTATTTTGCACTTTTGTGTCTGTAATTTTATACTTCATGTGTTTGCTGGAACCAAAATTTTGCACAGATTGTGCTGATACCCGTTTCATCTCATGTCAGACTCTTGAGTTAAGGTCAGTGTGTCATCAGATGTTGAAACTCACTTGGAATTGATGATAATCTTCATGGTGTCCCCTGTTACTTGGGTGAAGGGCAACTGCTATTATTTTCTATGAGAGAGAGGGGGGCGGGTCCATAGGAATCCCGCTTATAATCTGTCAACTTATTGCACTACTCATGTAACTAATAAAATATTAATTTAAATCATGTCTCAATATGTACAATGAAATTGCACATTCTTCTCATAATAACAGACTGTCTTTCAGATGCACCAGCCTAATGTCAAATTACATATGTATGCATCTTTACCATAAAGGGATGAAGTGATAGGAGGTTGGAGGAAACTGCACAATGAGGATCTTCGTAATGTGTACTCTTCGCTAGGTACAATTAGAATAATCAAGTCAAGAAAGATGCGATCAGCAGGGCATGTAGCACTAATGAGGTGGAAGATAAATGCATGTAGAATATTGGTGGGAAAGCCAAAAGGAAAGAGAGCAATAGGAAGACGAAGACGTAGGTGGGTGGATAATATTAAAATGGAACTTCGCTAGGATGGGATGGTATGGACTGGATTGATCTTGCTCAGGATACGGGCCAGTGGAGGGCTCTTGTAGACACGATAATGAACCTTTGGATTCCATAAAATGTGGCGAAATTCATGAGTAAGATACACCCAGCGGCTTCTAGAGAAGGGCTCAGCTCATGGAGTAAGTGGTTCTATGCGGGAGGTTCTGCGGCCAAGGCATGAAACTGGCCATTCATCTCAGTTCATCTCCATCTAGTGCCGAGGTTTAGGATGTGTAAAGCTGTACGTCCTCACCTCCATGCCTCCATAGAGTGGTGCTTGGTTAAGTACAGAGAAGTTTTTTGTAATACTATTTCATTTTGTACCAAATTAAGAACTATCACTTCTATATCTCTCTGGTGACCCTGGTGACTAACCTCCTTGGCTCCTTGGTCCTTGGCTCTCTGCAGTGTTCATGCACTAGTCTTGCCTGGTAACCGAAGCATGCGTGTTTGTATTCCTAAGTGGGCGGAGACTTAATTTGTTGGAATGGCATAGTAAAGGTAACAAAGTATTGTGGTCTGTTGATGAGGAAGAGGAAGGTGCTTGTATTTAGGTTCCGTGGCAGTTCTTTCGGACATAGTTTACGTAGCAACAAGCAACAGTTTTGTAATTAACATGGAAAGTTCATGTGTGTAATATGTGCGGGAGAAGCCGGTGGGTGGACAGTGTGAACCCGAGCTGAATAGACCACTAGGAAATACTCTTAAGGTAACTTCGACCATTAACTACATCTGCTACTTGTGTATACATTGTTCCGAAATAGTGAATATATAATAACTGAGGTTTTTTAGTACTTTCTTCAATATTCTGCGTCCCTCTTCTTTCGTGTTTACATCTTATCAAGCGTTGCGCAAGTCAGCAATAAAAAATTATTTGACATAATTATAGTGCGTATGGTTTATGCACCACGATTATTTTGCATTCATTCATACGCAAGGACGCATGCAGCTTCTAAATTTTTTGTAGAGGCTGTGGAAGGCTGCTATGCTGTCTTTCGGCTGTATTTCCTCATGTGAGATATAGCCAGTTGAATAAGGGACAGTATAAATCAGTTGCTATGTTTTACGGCTGTTAACGGCCTGGACACGATAAATGTTTGTTTCCAGTATTTCGATGTTGACAGTAATATTGACTGGTGCAAGTGATACTGATGATATTGATAATATAAAATATTGACGAAACCTGGATAACGTTTCAGAATGTATGATATATGTTAATAAATTCTGATTACATTAGGTTTGTATTGACAACATTCCCAGAGTAATGAATCAGTTGTCATGAAGAAGACCAGCATGATACTTTATTGGACTAGTGGATACAGAGAATTACCTATTTTGTGGATATTTCATTAAACAATTACTCAAACAGAGAGGGAAGGTTGTGCCTATAATCAACAGCCAACCATTCTATATGGATAAGTCACCTGCTGGTGGTTCTCTTCATTGTTAGAGAATGTAGCGATTTTGGTAATTCCTCAGTGGTAAAACTTCTTATGTGAAAGTAATCTTGAAAGTCTTTGGATTCAAGAAATGTTATATCATTTGGAAATTTCATATGAATGTAAGATATCTGCAGTTCAGTGAATCAGTTTGCAATCATCTCTTTCATTCTGAGCGTTTTTTAATTCCAGAGGCCAAAATAATGGACAGACAGGCTTAAGAGAAAGGATGCTGCTTGAACTTCTCCATTTAACTGAAATATTGTTAAAAATACTGATCGTGTGAGGTTCAGTAGTGACAGGAAATGCTGTCAGTGTGAATATTTACTGGTGTCAGTACAGAATCCGACATGATCGACATTTTTAACAGTACTTCAATTTTGTGGAGAAGTTCAAGCAGCATGATTGTGTTGAGAAAGCCTGTTTGGCTATTATTTTGGTTCATTGTGTGAATGTCAGTGGTTTAATATTGGCCATAGTCATTGTCAAGTGTTACATGTTTGCGCTAGTCAATAAGAGTATTTTACTACAGCCAAAAAAGGAACCTCTGAATTTTTTTTAAAATTCTGAGATGCTGAGTCCAAATGATATGCAGATTTCACATCGTGTTATAGTTTTGTGCATTGAATTTTGAGCCAAAACAATGCATTTTTTCATGTTTGTATTATTTTCTTGATGTTCTTATAATTTTTGTCAAACGATATGAGATTATCATGTAAATAAAAATTCCTCATTTAAGTAATGTCACAATTTCAAATTGCATAATAGGTGTGTAAGCAATAATTTTAATATTTTCACATTGGAAGCTTGATGGTTAGAATTGTACTTTTTCATTAGATAGATCTTAAAATTAATGTTGGATGGAGTGGTGTGGTTAGAGTTCTCTTTAGGATTCTGGATTGAATCTTGACCAGGAACTGGCTAGCCATAGTTTTGTCATGGTTTTCTTCAGTATCTGTGGTAGAATGGGATTAAAATAGGCCAACAGCTGCTTCCACATTCCCTGGTGGTTCTTTCCGATTGGGCTCTGTTAACGTGGACGGATGTGCCCAATGAGAGAGATGGTTTTATAATTTTTGTTCTTGAAAAAACACCTGAAATTGAATTTTAGAATATTATTAAAACGAAATTTAAACCCTGTGCACAGAAATCTACGGTTCCATATTTTTTTGTGGTAAGATTTTACAAATAACATGCAATTATTAGCACATTTTTAATTGCGTGTTCTCTACGATAACGAGCTTTCCAGTTCTCGTCAAATTACTGTTCTGGATTTGAATTACCTGCATGATCCCGCCGTGAGAAAACAACGGACATTTTGACTTCGTATCGGTGGTGCCATTCGAAGTAAAAGAATTCCTAAGTCGGAACGAACCATAGCAGTACACGTAGCAAATGTTCGTGCAGAAACGACCCATCACTTTGGAGGTGAAGAATGTGACAAATGAAGCCACACAGTACACCACGTGTATGTCCAGTATGTCCAGCATATACGGATATTGTGTTGGATTTCGGACACTCCCATCGATGACTGTGAAGGGTACTGTATGCTGGGATGTAATGCCATGTAGTCGGGTAGTTCACTGACATCGACCCTGAAGATGGAGACGATTTTTGCACTAAATCGTCACGGAGACTTGGAGTGGGTGTACAGGGTGCTGGAAACAGCCAAACATATTACCATATTTGTTCATGTAATATTCTCCCTCCCACGAAACGGAATAGGTCATCATTATGATGAATAGGCTGTGGCAGGTACATGGATTTTTCTCTTCACCGCTTTAGGGACCACGTGGTACCGGGGCTGTTTCCCAGGAGGTAAAGCGATCGGGAAATGAAACTGATCATTGGCCTCTGTCCAGTTCGAAGTTAATATGCGTGGCAGTGTGCTTACACTTCCCCCACGCGTATTCATGGTGTGCTTAATTGAGCACAGAGAAAACGCCTCAAGAGCCATCAGGTTCGAATACTGGATGATAAACAATGGTTCCTCAGGCCTTCCAAGCCAATAGTATCTTCAGGGTTTTCATATTTCATCAGATTCGCAGCAATTTCAGTCAGGCTGTGTAAGGGTGATAGTTATTGTTACACCATTCAGTAATTCGTAGCTACTGTAGAAATTAATAGTCTTATAATTTCGAAGGGAGATGATCTGTGCAAACCAGGCTGATCTTGGGATAATACATGGTTACTGACGGTGGTAAATGCTCCAAATAACGATAAGCGTTACAGTGTGTGTTCCCCAGTGTCGGTATGAGAAAATAAACGATTCTGAAGTATTATCTATAAAATGCAACTTCGCATTGATGTTGATCTTGCTCCTCTGGTCTTGTATCATGTGGAAGTAGACAGGCTTGCTGGCGCTACGAAGGTGCGTGCCGCATCCATTTGCAAGGAAGAAGTGAAAAGCGTCCGAATCACACTGCAGGTGTCGGTCATTTTGTCTGTCTTGGTGATGAGCCCCTCTTGTTGCTCATAACTAAGAACCGGATTTTTATGCCCTAATAAAGCCTTAATTATGTGTGCATTTATGCATGAAAAACTTCCAAAATATACACCCAAAGTATGGGCATAAAAAGTTCGTACCAAATATTAAAATGAATTTTATATTATTTTAAGACCAACAGATCAAAATTTAAGATAATTTTATGTTTAGGCCCCTCCTGTTGTTTCGTAAGTTGTCCATATAGTGGGAAAAACTTTCCAACTCACAGGAACTTAAGGGCGCATGTACAAAAGCCGCTATTTGCTCCACAGCTAGTGGTTTTTTACTTGACAGCGCAGGATGTTTACCGGCTAAAATTTCATCAATTTCACAAATTTGTTCATATACTTTTTTTTTTCTACTTCAGCTCTTCCAGGAACCGAATTCAATTTTTAAACGGTGGGTTTGAATAACTTAACAGTTAATACAAAGTAGTATTGCTATTGCCTGTCTCCGGTGAGGAAATGGCGGATGGAATTGAGAGACGTGAGCAGATATATAGGAAAGATTAGTTTCTAGTTATGCGTTTTTTGTACGTCTTGGGCAATTTGAATTGATGCAGCACTTTTGGGATCAAATGTATTCCCGACATTACTAAATGTTCCTAAATGTTCCGTATAAAGACACAGTGCACACAGCCACGTGCCGCAGCGCGTTAAAATTTGTTCTGGCGGAAATGGAACGTTCGGTGCTTCGGTGCTCCTGCTCCAAAGACTTCTTTTCTGTATGGTTCTTTAACAAATACCTTCTTCACAGAAGACATCATAAACTCCCACGCATGAACCGCACTACTCTCCGTGAAATATAATGCTGTAAAGCGGGCCACAAGCTAATTACTCCTTCATTCTAAACGTTATCAGCCTTCAGCCATGTTGATTCATTGGCAAAATTCGTATTCTTCTCGCAGCCGGCGATGTATCAGTCTCCGTGAAGTGCAGAGCTGTGAACCAGTCAACAAAGTTACCAAACTACATGTCCATCCATACACGCGTCCGTTCGTCTGACCAGGCTTTGTACAGCAGATTATGCCTTATCTTACGTGGACCACTCTGCAATGGCAGCTTAGTCACTTGAACGATCGTAAGCGCAATCGCCGCCAAGTTTAAGCCTCTTATAGTATTTTTTCTGCCTGGTTTCGCCAAGTCCTATGTTGCGAACATTGATGTTTCCGTGATTTTGTCTGTGTTGCATGTTGGCTGCATAATTCTGATGTATAATAATAACCATACGGTTCTCTGAAAGCCATACGCAACTTGCCACACGGAGTGCATCAATGAAAAATTTCCATTGGTGCGGAAAACCTTGTTTTACAGGTGCAGCAATTTCAGTAGGCGGGTGTCTCTCAAGGATTCAAGGGAATGTCCTGAAGGCCTTGGTTTCAGTGTTTTGTGTTTTGCTGACATGTTTATAAACTCGACCCGAATAAGGTCAGTGAACTTCAAAATATACCAATGGGAATTTTGTGTACTTCATTATCTAATATAAACTTTCCAGTCTTGTTAACTTAGGGCGAGGGCACACCAAGGAAACTGGCAACCGCAACAGCTACTCAATCGTGAGAAGACTGGCATGCTCCGTTGCCTGGAAATTGAGTTTCTCAGTCTCTCCGCGAATTGCGTTGCCGTTTTCTCAATTTGCGCTGCACCATTCACTAACATGTGTTCAACTCAGGCTGATAACAATTCTCGGAAATCGCTTTTGCGTTGCGGTTGCCAGTTTCCTTCGTTTGCGCCCGGCCTTAGAGCTCAAGGTTTTGAATACAGCGTTTATAAACTTTGTAGAATACTTGTATCATGCAGTTTTTAGTGAAATAACGTATTGTTTTTAAGAACGTTCATGCATCTTTTGGCTATAATGGAAACACAATGTTACTGCATTGCGTAATGAGGCAATGAGAATGGTTTTATAAGACCGAAACACATATGTCGTTATATAAAATTTGACGCGCACAGAAACAGTTGGATATTAAATGTATTAGTTTAGGCCGCGCCATAGCTCAAGCGGTTAGTCGCTGGCTTCCCACCGCGGCGGCCCGGGTTCGATCCTGGGGTCTGGTGAAATGGGATTTGTGGTGGACAAAGTGGCAGTGGGGCGGGTTTTCTCCGAGTACTTCGGTTTCCCCTGCCAATCTTCATTCCACCAAATTCTCCATCATCATAATCACCCGCGGCAGGCTACAATAGGCCAATCAGTGGCCGCCGTGCCGAGTGGACCCAGTTGGACACCACCCCCCACTAAGTGAATAATAAAAAATGTATTAGTTTGAATTAAGAATTCATAGCGTGAAAA